>NC_057755.1:4912258-4944278 GCF_004010195.1 Chiloscyllium plagiosum | reverse complement strand
GTTGCTTCAGCTAAAATGCCAAGAGGTTGATTGCAAACACAGAGAATGGTGAACATCAAGGCTTCATTTCTTCTCTGTATGTAAAGAGTGTATAGATGTGAACACCTTCGTTAATTGTACATGTACATAAGGATGTATTTTTATGAAGAACGTATATTTTTGCAAGAAAATCCATACGCTAGTGTACAGAAACGAACTACTTTAGTGACTATTTGCGTCCATGAAGATACTTTTATGAATAAAGTATGTTTCTGAAATTTAAAAAAAAATGAGGACAGAGTGTTGCGAAAGATGGACTTGGTCTCATCGCCACCGAATGCTCCAGGTAGATGGATCGCTCCTTATCACCTGCCCCTCATGCAAAGAGAAACACCTTTGACCACAGTCTCTCAGGAAGTGGAGAGTAGGTAGCTTTCATGAGACCCTTCGGAAAAATCTGAGTGTGGGTTCTGTCGCGCGGTTCCCTGGGCAGGCTGTCAGATTCACTTGGTAGAATGCCTCAACAGCAGCATTTTTCAAACAATTACCAAGACATGCCATGGTTAGTGTCGAGAAGAATACTGCCTGTCAGAATCCACATATATGCCCGGTGGATCTGTACCACCACACGCTGCCCTCGAAGCTGTTGGGGGTGTGGGAGTGTGGAGACTACAGACTATCACACATCTCCTTCTGGAATTTGCCTTTGCCAAGTCTGCAACAGACATCGACTGCGCCTGGAGGACCAAGAGGTTGATAAAAAGACGCTCATCGATGTGTCCAAAACTTGTTGGTCTTCCAGAACAAGGAGTTGATCCTGACCAAGTGTTGCAGATGGGCACATTCCAAGGTCCAGAACTATTTTGTGAGGGCCACGCGATAGCTTGAGGCAGATGCCTCATTTTGTGAGGGCCACGCGATAGCTTGAGGCAGATGCCTCCATGGTGCAGTGGCGAAAGAACACCATTTAAAGGTCTTTCAGCCAATGCACGATGAAGCTCCATTCAATTATGGGATCCTTCCAGTGCCTCAAATGCACTTAAGTATTGCCTTTATGTGTAAGAGATGTCTTTGGCTTTTTGGAGCGAGACAAACTCCTTTCTTTGTCCCTTGTCATGCTGTTGTACAGAACCATCCTACATTTGTGACTATTTCTATATGAAGGTCTTTCAAATGGATGAAATATATTTTTGAAGTAAAAAGAAATGCATGAATGTGGTATAATAGAATATTGATAATTGAAAAATGACTACGCCAGTTCATATTCGACGCGTGATTTAAAGCTATATTTATAGGAGATGTATTCAATACAATAAGATAGAAAGGAAATTTTCCTCGCAATCCCACCTAATTTCTTCAGAATGCCTCTGTCTCAACCTTTCAAAGTTAAAACTCATACAACAACAGGTTATGGTCCAACAGGTTTGTTTGAGAGCACTAGCTTTCGGAGCCCTGTTCCTTCATTAGGTGGCTATCAAGCAGGACCATAAGACACAGAATTTATAGCAAAACCTTTCAAGGTCATGCAACTGAAATGATACATTGAACAAACCTAGATTGTTGTTAAGTCTTTCGTCTTTTAGAATAGATTGCAGGTTTCGGTTCATTAAATGGGAGGGTGAACAGCCTTGGCCTTGGTGCATATCGGCACCAACGATATAAGTAAAGAACAAGATGAGGTCCTGAAAACAGAACTCAGGGAACTGGGAGAGAAGTCAAAAAGGAGGACTCAAAGGTACTGATCTCGGGATTACTACCAGCGCCACGTGCGAGCCAGCGTAGAAATGAAAAAATAGGCAGGATGAACACGTGGCTTCAGGGGTAGTGGAAGAGGGAAGGGTTCAGATTGGTTGAACATTGGGACCAGTTCTGGGGCAGGTGGTACTATTACAAATTGGACGGTCTCCACTTGAACCAAACTCGAACCAATGTCCTTGGGGGAGTTTTTGCTGCTGCTGTTGGGGAGGTTTTAAACTAATGTGGCAGAGGGCTGGGAACGAGAAGAGAAGACAGGTAGACAGCGAGGTGGAAACTGGAGACTATAAGAATCATAGAGTTAGCATTATTAAGGGGAAGAGTAGGCAGAGAGGAAATGAATGCAAAATGACTGGTGGCCTGAAGTGCATATACTTTAATGCAAGGAGTATAGTGAGAAAGGCAGATGTACGTATGGCTTGTATTGGTATTTTGGAGTATTACATTATTGCAATCACAGATACTTTGTTGAAGGAAGGGCATGATTGGCAAATAAATGCTCCAAGATATAGACGCTTCAGATAGGAAAGGGAGAGAAGTAAAAGGGGCGGGTGGCGGAGTTGTATTGCTGGCAAGGGAAGGTATCACGGCTACGCTAATGGAGGACACTATGGAGCGCTTGAGTCGTGAGGCATTATGGGTGGAATTGAGAAATAGGAAGGGTGCAGTTATATTGTTGGGGCTATATTACAGGCATCCCTAATATGAGTATGAGGTAGAAGAGAAAATAAGTCAAAAGATTATGGAAAGATGTAGATGCAACAGGGTGATGGTGATAGGAGATGTTAATTTTCCCGACGTTGACTGTGATACACTTAGTGTCAGAGGTCTGGAGAATTTTCCAGAGCAGTATTTCAATAGTCCGACGAGGAAAGGCGCCATATTGGACCTGGTGTTGGGGAATGAGCCAGGCCAGGTGGTAGAAGTCGTGGTGGGGGATTTCCTTGGGTACAGTGACCACAATTCCATAACTCTTACAATACGCATAGACAAAGGTGATTGTGGTCTAAAGGGAAGAGTACTAAACTGAGCCAAAGCCAATGAATCAAAATTAGGCAGAAGCTAGGAAATGTGGATTGGGGGCAGCTATTTGAAAGGAAGTCCACATTTGATATGTGGGAGACTTTCAAAGATAAGCTAAAGATAGTGCAGATTAGGCATGTCACCTTGAAACCAAAGGATAGGAAAAACAAGATTCATGAACCGTGGATGACAGGAGAAATAATACGACTAGTCAAGAAGAAAAGGGAAGCATACATAAGGTCCAAGCAGCTAAGAACAAAACAGGCCATGGAGGAATATTAGGAGAATAGGATCAGTCTTAAACGAGGAATCGTGAAGGCAAAAACGGGACATGAAATAACTTTAGCAAGCAGAATTCAGGTGAATCCCAAAGACTTTTATTCTTATATAAGAAGCAAGCGGGTAACTAGAGAATGGACTGGTCCACTAAAGGATAAGGAAAGAAGGCTATATGTCGAACCTGAGAAAATGGGTGAGACTTTGAATGATTACTTTGTATCAGTGTTCACTGAGGAGAGGGACATGATGAATTTTGAAATTAGAGATAGAAGTTTGGTTACTCCGGATCACGTTGACATAAGTAGCGAATATATGTTAAGGAAGACAAATCCCCACGACCTGATGGGATATCTGCCAAGTTGCCGAGGCAGGCGATAGAGGAAATAATTGGGACCATGACAGATATCTTTGTAGTATCCTTAAACACAGGTGAGGTTCCAGAGGACTGGAGGGTTAATTATTTTGTCCCCTGTACAAGAAAGGTAGTATGGAAATTCTGTGTAACTACGGACCAGTGAGCCTGATGGCAATGGTGGGAAAGTTGCTGTGGAAGGTACTGAGGGATGACATCGATTTATATTTGGAAAAGAATGGGCTTATCAGTGATAGGCAACATGATTTTGTGCGGGAGAGACCACGCCTTACCAACTTAATAGAGTTCTTTGAGGAAGCGACCAAGCTTATAGATGGAGGAAGGACAGTAGATGTCATAGACATGGACTTTCGTCCGGCGTTTGATAAGGTTTCCCATGGTAAACAAATGGAGAACGTGCTGTCACATATTCTGCAGGGTGTTCTAGTTAGGTGGTTAAGAACTGGTTGTGCAACAGGAGACAGAGAGTAGTCACTGAAGGGAGTTGCTCAAAATGGAGAAAGGTGACCGGTTGTGTTCCACAGTGGTCAGTGCTGGGGCCACTGTTGTTTGTAACATACATAAACGACCTGGAAGAGGGCACTGTTGGTATGATCAGCAAGTTTGCAGATGACAGGATGATTGGTGGAGTAGCAGGAATCACAGAAGACTGTCATAGAGTCATAGAGACGTACAGCATGGAAACAGACCCTTCAGTCCAACCCATCCATGCCGACCAGATACCCCAACCGAACCTAGTCCCATCTGCCAGTACCCGGTCCATATCCCTCCAAACCCTTCCTGTTCATATACCCATCCAAATGCCTCTTAAATGTTGCAATTGTACCAGCCTCCACCACGTCCTCTGGCAGCTCATTCCATACATGCACACCCCTCTGCGTGAAAAAGTTGTCCCTTTGGTCTCCTTATATCTTTCCCCTCTCACCCTAAACCTATGTGCTCTAGTTCTGCACTCCCCGACCCCAGGGAAAAGACTTTGTCTATTTATCCTATCCATGCCCCTCATAATTTTATAAACCTCTATAAGGTCACCCCTCAGCCTCCGACGCTCCAGGAGAAATAATACGACTAGTCAAGAAGAAAAGGGAAGCATACATAAGGTCCAAGCAGCTAAGAACAAAACAGGCCATGGAGGAATATTGGGAGAATAGGATCAGTCTTAAACGAGGAATCGTGCAGGCAAAAACGAGACATGAAATAACTTTAGCAAGCAGAATTCAGGTGAATCCCAAAGACTTTTATTCTTATATAAGAAGCAAGCGGGTAACTAGAGAAAGGACTGGTCCACTAAAGGATAAGGAAAGAAGGCTATATGTCGAACCTGAGAAAATGGGTGAGACTTTGAATGATTACTTTTGTATCAGTGTTCACTGAGGAGGGGGACATGATGAATTTTGAAATTAGAGATATAGAAGTTTGGTTACTCCGGATCACGTTGACATAAGTAGCGAATATATGTTAAGGAGGACAAATCCCCACGACCTGATGGGATCTCTGCCAGGTTGCCGAGGCAGGCGATAGAGGAAATAATTGGGACCATGACAGATATCTTTGTAGCATCCTTAAACACAGGTGAGGTTCCAGAGGACTGGAGGGTTAATTATTTTGTCCCCTGTACAAGAAAGGTAGTATGGAAATTCCGTGTAACTACGGACCAGTGAGCCTGATGGCAATGGTGGGAAAGTTGCTGTGGAAGGTACTGAGGGATGACATCGATTTATATTTGAAAAAGTATGGGCTTATCAGTGATAGGCAACATGATTTTGTGCGGAAGAGACCACGCCTTACCAACTTAATAGAGTTCTTTGAGGAAGCGACCAAGCTGATAGATGGAGGAAGGACAGTAGATGTCATAGACATGGACTTTAGTCCGGCGTTTGATAAGGTTTCCCATGGTAAACAAATGGAGAACATGCTGTCACATATTCTGCAGGGTGTTCTAGTGAGGTGGTTAAGAACTGGTTGTGCAACAGGAGACAGAGAGTAGTCGCTGAAGGGAGTTGCTCAAAATGGAGAAAGGTGACCGGTTGTGTTCCACAGTGGTCAGTGCTGGTGCCACTGTTGTTTGTAACATACATAAACGACCTGGAAGAGGGCACTGTTGGTATGATCAGCAAGTTTGCAGATGACAGGATGATTGGTGGAGTAGCAGAAATCACAGAAGACTGTCATAGAGTCATAGAGACGTACAGCATGGAAACAGACCCTTCAGTCCAACCCATCTATGCCGACCAGATACCCCAACCGAACCTAGTCCCACCTGCCAGCACCCGGCCCATATCCCTCCAAACACTTCGTGTTCATATACCCATCCAAATGCCTCTTAAATGTTGCAATTGTACCAGCCTCCGCCACGTCCTCTGGCAGCTCATTCCATACATGCACACCCCTCTGCGTGAAAATGTTGCCCCTTAGGTCTCCTTATATCTTTCCCCTCTCACCCTAAACCTATGTGCTCTAGTTCTGCACTCCCCGACCCCAGGGAAAAGACTTTGTCTATTTATCCTATCCATGCCCCTCATAATTTTATAAACCTCTATAAGGTCACCCCTCAGCCTCCGACGCTCCAGGGAAAACACCCCTAGCCTGTTCAGCCTCTCCCTGTAGCTCAAATCCTCCAACGCTGGCAACATCCTTGTCAATCTTTTCTGAACCCTTTCAAGTATCACAATATCTTTTTGATAGGAAGGAGACCAGAATTGCACGCAATATTCCAACAGTGGCCTAACTAATATCCTGTCCAGCCGCAGCATGACCTCCCAACTGCTGTACTCAATACTCTGACCAATAAAGGAAAGCATACCAAATGCCTTCTTCACTATCCTATCCACCTACGACTCCACTTTCTAGGAGATTTGAACCAACACTCCAAGGTCTCTGTTCAGCAACACTCCCTAGGACCTTACCATTAAGTGTATAAGTCCTGCTAAGATTTGCTTTCCCAAAATGCAGCACCTCGCATTTATCTAAATTAAACTCCATCTGCCACTTTTCAGTCCATTGGCACATCTGGTCCAGATCCTGTTGTAATCTGAGGTAACCCTCTTCGCTGTCCACTACACCTGCAATTTTGGTGTCATCCGCAAACTTACTAACTGTACCTCTTATGCTCACATCCAAATCATTTATGTAAATGACAAAAAGTAGAGGACCCAGCACCGATCCTTGTTGCACTCCACTGGTCACAGGCCTCCAGTCTGAAAAACAACCCTCCTACACCACCCTCTGTCTTCTATCTTTAAGCCAGTTCTGTACGCAAGTGGCTAGTTCTCCCTGTATTCCATGAGATCTAACCTTGCTAATCAGTCTCCCATGGGGAACCTTGTCGAACGCCTTATTCCAGTCCACATAGATCACATCTACTGCTCTGCCCTCATCAATCCTTTTTGTTACTTCTTCAAAAAACTCAATCAACTGTCAACGAATACAGGAGAATTTAGATATTCTGGAGAGTTGGGCGGAGAAGTGGCAGATTGAATTCAATCCAGGCAAATGTGAGGTGATGCATTTTGGTAAGTAATTCTCGAGTGAATTATACAGTGAACGGAAGAGCATTGGGAAAAGTTGATGACCAGAGAGATCTGGGAGTTCAGGTCCTTTGTACCTTGAAGGTTGCCGCACAGGTGGATAAAATGGTCGAGAGGGCATATTATATGCTTGCCTTCATCGGACAGGGTATTGAGTGTAAGAACTGGCACGTCATGTTAAAATTGTACAAAGTATTGGTTTGGCCGCATTTAGAATACTGTGCACAGTGCTGGTCACCACATTACCAAATGGATGCAGACATTTTGGAGAGGGTGCAGAGAAGGTTTACGAGGACATTGCTTGGTATGAAATGTGCGAGCTATGAAGAGAGGTTGAGAAGGTTTGGATTGTTTCATTAGAAAAAAAAAAGGAGATTGAGGGGGGACATGCTTGAGGTCTACAAAATCATGAAGGGTATCGACAGGGTAGATAGAGATAAGCTTTTTTCACACAGTGAAGGATTCAATAACGACAGGTCGCACTTTCAAGGTGAAAAGTGAAAAGTTTAAGGGGAATACACGTGGCAAGTACTTTACACAAAGGATGGTAGGTGCCTGGAACACGTTACCAGCTGAGCTCGGAGAAACAGGCACTGTAGATTCATGTAAGATATTTCTGGACAAAAACATGAGTAGGTGGGGAGCAGAGGGATACAGATGCTTAGGAATTGGGCGACAGGTTTAGACAATGGATTTGGATCGGCTCAGGCTTGTAGGGCCAAAGGACCTGGTCCTAGGCTGTAAATCTTCTTTGTTCTTCCATGTTCTTTCTATGCCAGTACTTGTTTTAAGTCACATTATCTTGACAACTTAAGGTTTTCAAAAAAAGTGACATCAGAGCGCAAACAATGCATTGAAGTTGTGAGGCTAGAGTCTGTCTGTATCCCAATCGTGAGTCAGACTGATTCTATTTCCAAAGTGGAATTTTAAAAAAATACATGGAATGATTTCCTGCATTGACTGCCTGCATTGACTCCCAATGCTCTTCCGTTCACTGTATTTTTGAGCAAAATAGAATGTTCCTGCAAACATAATTCTGCAAATCCAAATGCAGCCTGATTGACTTATATATGTGTCGTGGGGCTGAGAGAGAGAGTGCATGTGCATGTGAGTATATGTATGTTAGTGTGAGTACACGTGAGACGGTGTGTATTATCGTGTGTACAAGCTTGGTAAACTGTGGGAGTGTGATTGTGTATAAGCTTGTGAGCGGGTGTATACGTGGGTTTGAGTGTGGGGACTGTATGTCTATGTGTGTATGAGACAGAGAATGTGCGTGAGTGCATGAAAATGTAAGATGGTGTGTGTGTGTGTCCATGAGAGAGACAGTGTATAATGTAGTGCGGTCACCTCTAGTGTGACATGAACCCAAGTTACCAGTTGAAGCCATCCTGATGGGTCACAAACTTAGCTATCAGCCTCTGCGCAGCCACTTTGCGTTGTTGCATTTAATCGTAGCTACTATCAACTTTTCCAAAGAGAGTTAATGTTTACACAGTGTTCTTGGCCCTGTACTGGAAAGCAAGACATGTAATGCTTTCAGTTGTAACAGAAGTCAATGATTTGAAAATCCACATAGAATTTGTCATTTACTGTCCTCTTAAACTAAAGTTAACAGGAAGCATTTATTTCTCCATTTCAGCCATGGGAGTTGAGAGAGCGGAAGCCAGGGGGCAGCTGTGTAGTGAAATTTAAATATTAAATGCTTCCCTCAAGAATCAACTGAACGAAGGCTGAACAGGAGTGGAAGCGTACATGGCAACTGCTAGGTACATGAACTAATATATTCGGGCAGTGATTAAACCTGAAACACTACACGTGTAACGTTATGTATCCGTCTTCCTCTTCCTATCTAATAAAAGACTCAATATGGAGCGTTAATCAGGTAAGGATTTAAAAAAATCTTTTTGGCAATTTAGATCGGAGGGCGTGTGTGTATCTGCACACACACACACCACACACACACACACGGAGACGCACATAGACGCACACAGTCATACATACATGGTCATGCATGCACACGGTCACACATACCCATACACACATGCACACAGGAACACACAGACACAAACAGAAATACACAGAGACATACACACACGCGCATACAGACACACAGTAAGAGAAAGTACATGCACACAGATACATGTATGTACACACACTCAGAAAGAAACACACACAGAATCAAACATACACACATTCACACTGCCACATGCAAGGTCACACATACGAATTTACTCTTGCACACGGCCTCTCACAAACAGACAAGGTCACACAAACTCAAACAGTCTCACAGACCCACATCAAGTCATACGCACACACGCAGTCACACACACACACGTTCACACACAGACACCTTCACACACAAGCAGTCACATACACACACAGACATGCGCACACACATAGTCACTCACATCCACACATTCACACTCACATCCATGCAGTCACACTGTCACACACATGGTCAGAATCACACAGACATGTGGTCACTAACACTTGTGGTCTCACACACATGTATGGCCCCATACACGCATACACGGTCTCTAACATGCAATATCATACACACAGAAAAGCACAGTCACTCACAGACACACGGTCCCATGCGCACAGTCAGTCATACATGCACACAAACACACACACACGCACACATATAAGCAGTCACACGCACTGGCATGGTCTCACACGCACATACACACACACACAGCAATTCACACACACGGTGACATCATCACACACAGATATGATCACACAAACACTGGTGGTCACCCACACATGCAATCTCACATCCACACACGCAGTTACACACATGCATCAACATACGCATGGTCACACACACACATACATGCAGTCTCCCGTGCATATGGTATGTCACACACGTGGTCAATCACACACACAATCACACACAAATTCAGTCACTCACCCCAACACACATGGTCTCTCTCTCACACACACATACACACACAGACATACACAGACTCGCACACAAATGTGGTCTCACACACCCAAATGCAGTGACACACACACGCTATCACATGCAAACACATGGTTATCCACAAACGCAGTCACTCAAACGCTCATGGTTTCTCACAAACACACACACACGCAGTGGCCTGCACATGCACAGTCACACAAATGCATGGTCTCTCTCACACACACACGATCGCTTATACATGGTCTAACGCACACAATTGATCTCTCACACACGTGTTCTCTCACACACTTGAGAACTCACACACGTGTGGTCCCACACGCAGTCACTCACACATCTGTGATCACATACAGTAACTTACACAAGCACAATCTCACACACACACACACACACACACAGGAAATCTCATACAAACATACAGTGACATGCACGTGGTCATATCCGCTCCAACAATCATTCGCAATCACAATCACTCACAAGTAGTTGCATGCATGTGATCTCTCACACAACACATAATCACATAGTCATCCACATAGTTACTCTCTCACACACAGACACGCTCACACAAACACACATACACATTCACACACACATGCACACGAGCACACAGTCTTACAGCAATATGCAGTCACAGATACAGACACGTGGTCACATACATAGTCACTCACACATGCACACGGTCACACAGTCACACATACATGTGGTCACTCGCACATATATGGTCACTCACATACAGTCACACACATGCGATCAGGCATACACACAGTCACTCACACGCAGTCATTGTCAGAGACACGCACGAGCATTCAGATGCACAGACAGAGCAGTCACATATAATTGAGATTGAACAGTCACACAAATGGACACTCACAACTGCGTGCGCTCTTTTCTCACACACGCATACACACAGACACACATATGGTCACATATGCGCACACACACACACACACACACACATATGGTCACATATGCGCTCACTCACACCTGTGGTCTCATAAACACATGCAGTCTCACACTTTTGCGCTTACACATGTGCATGCAGGTTCACACACTCACAGTCACACATGTTATACACACACAGCCACTCATACAAACACATATATGATCCCAAACACATGGACACACACATGCATGTACACATTGTCTCCTGAATGTACGTGGTCACACTGTGACACAGACAAACATGGTCAAATATTCAACATAACTTTAGTAAAGACAAATTAAATATATCCATTTTTTATCTCTGCCATATCCTTGTGTTCTATGAGCATGTTACAGTGCTCTCTCCTTATGGACCTCATTTTATTCTTCTCTTTTGATCATGATTATTGTCTTAATATATAATTAAAGGTGAAAGTTAATATCTCATCATTTCCTGAAGGATTTATTCTAAAATCAGTAATGGATCCGGATGGCCAATGGCAACAAGAGTGAGGTCAGTGAAGCATCTAGATTAGAGTGGTGCTGGAAAAGCACAGCAGGTCAGGCAGCATCCGAGGAGTAGGAAAATCGACGCTTTGGGCAAACGTCCTTCATCTTGCTCCTCGGATGCTGCCCGACCTGCTGCGCTTTTCCAGCACCACTCTAACCTAGACACTGATTTCCAGCATCTGCAGTACTCACTTTTGTCCAGTGAAGCATCTAGTTGGAGTGTGACAATAAGAGTGAGGTGAGTGATTTACTTGGATGGAGAATGATAGCAAGACTGAGATCAGTGATGAATCTGGGTGGGCAGTGAAAATCAGAGTGATTTCAGTGTTGTATCTGAACAAAGAGTGACAGGGAAAGAGAAGTCCGGAACGTATTTGGATGTACAGTGAAGTCAGTCATGTCTATAATTTTGGAAGTCCATCTTGTTCACTCAGTCCCGTGCTCTCAGATACGGCAGTATATTCACCTCACTTGTTTTTTCATGTGATTCCAGATCCTAGCAATGGGGGATGAGGAAGAATTGTTGACCTCAGCAGCAATGCATTCATTCACTAAGGTGGACGAGGTGGTTTTCGACTGGAGTGGGCAAAGTTCAAAATCATACAACACCAGGTGATATTCAATGGGTTTACTTGGAAGCACTAGCTTTCAGAGCACTGCTCCGTTATCAAGTAGTTGATGAAAGAGCAGCACTCTGAAAGGTAATGCTTCCGAATAAACCTGTTGGACTATTAGATGTTGCATGATTGTTAACCACATTCAGTGTGTGAAATGAATCATATTTTAATCAACCAGTGAAATGTTCTCGTTTATAGGGAGCAGCCCCTACCATAGAGTGCAGAAGAACAGCTCTGAGACATATATTCACACTTGGAATAAGCTGTTTCGCTGCAGAATCGATTGAAATAATTCATAATCTTGGGATGGAGCTCTTGATATTTGAGTGGGCAGCGTTATTGCTGGCAGATTCCAGATTCTATTTTAGTTATTTCATGACAATGTTCGAAGCAGCATCACGTCTTCATAATTGGGATTAAACTCATCATTGCAATTAGTTTGTTCACTGACTGAAATGTGAAAAACAGCATCAAAACTGAGCAATGCTCTCACCTCGATCTCCCCAAGGAGCTTCGACTCAATATAAGGCAGCGTCCCTGGGACTGTATCAGCTCAGGATTTTAAACACGGAGCTTGTCAGCTGCCTGAAGGGACAAATCACCTCGCAGAGAAATGAATCTAACGATTGAACTTTTGGAAATAGTGTTTTACACCATCCTTGCATTTATCGGGATCCCTGGTATGGCATTATGATAAGTGAACTTGTATTAATCTGCTGCTGTTACGCTCTTTGCTGTCATGTCACAAACTCACTAGCTGGTCAGCATTATTCAGAATCTGGATAATTCACCAGCAATTCACTGAGCAGCATTCTTGGTACAATTCTCTGCTGATAGAGACTCCCAACTTCACTGCTGCTGCTGCTGCATGTTCTGATCTCTGTGTTCTGCCATCTGTTCTGGTTTCATGCGGTTTGAAGGTATGAGGAGTGATCATGCAAATTACTTCTGCAGAAGGGTCTCTGGAAATGTTACATTAAACTCTGCTTTCTCTCCACCGATGTTCCTGGCATGCTGAGTAATTTCTGCTTTTGTTATTCAGATGAGGACTTTGGGGAATCTAGAGTGAGGAAGCACAGTCTGAGAATTAGGGCCAGAGTGTTCAGGAGAGATGTTTGTCAGCACTATGACGCACAAAGGTCGGGAAAGTTTGAAACTCTGTTCCAGAAACCGCAATGGAGATCCTGAATTTTAAATCAAAGACAGATTAGTTTTTTGTTATAACAAAGGAGTTGAAGTATACGCTGCATGAAAAACTAAACAGAAGTTGCTGGAAAAGCTCAGCAGGTCTGACAGCATCTGTGAAGAGAAATTAAAGTTAACGTTTCAGGTCTGGGGACTCTTCCTCAGAATGAACCTGAAATGTTAATTTTGATCAACTTCGGTTTGAAGCGTCTGAGTATTGTGAATATGCAGTCTGTTTTGATTCGTAAAGCCTCATATAATTACCCTCCCTTCTGGAAATTCTCTTCTCCTCAGCCCGTCTGGTCAGGAGATTCAAATCTTGACAGAATGTCCTCCTAATCTCTGTTCCTCGAGACATTTTTCATGTGCAGATGTGTGGAATTCCAGTCTGACACTTTTACGTTGTCACTAAAGGAGCTCTGTATGCTCTAATATGCTGCACTTGCACAAGACACTTGGAGCAATCTTGACTGATCATTGGTTTCCCCTTCTGTTAAGGCTCTGATCAGGATTTGGTCCAATGCTACGAACCGGGGATGACCTGATCCAAGGGGAAAAGGAGAGTATGGTTTATTGACAGTCTAATCGCCAGTGCTATGATTTATTTGGGAACCGGGTTTTTTCATCAGGTTCTGTTTTGGCCAAAATTGGAGCTGAGACCTTTAAGAATCTATTACAGATATTCACGCAGTTATTTTACAAGTGAACATAATCAAAACCTTCCCTCTGCTTTCTACGGAGGGCTGGTGAGTTCAGTCTTTGTCCACACTCCACAATCTTTAGAGTCATTGGGCACTCAGGTGTGTCTCAGATTCTTAAAATTGCACACTCAGTCTAGAGATTGTGGAGTTTGGACGAAGACTGAACTCATGGCCCCTCACTCAATGAATTTCACTCAATCCCTCCAACTTCCACTCACAGGGTGCGCTGATTTTTGTGGTAAAATCTTATTGTAACTGTCTGGAAAAGGCAGGGGGTTTCTGATCAGTAATTCACCACGTCATTTGGTATTTGTCTTCCACAGTTAATTTGCTGGCAATTGTCATCTTTTCCCGGGGAAAGTGTGATGTTTCCCCTTGCACAACTCGCTATCTGGTGGTCATGGCAGCTGCCGATCTGATGGTCATTATCACTGATATTCTGCTGACGAGTTTTCGCTTTTATTATTATCCTCAGTCTTTCCTGTCCATCACTCCTGTTTGCAGTGTTATTGGGGCCCTGATACGTGCAGCAAGAGACTGTTCTGTCTGGTTCACGGTCACTTTCTCGTTTGACCGATTTGTGACGATTTGTTGTCAGAAGCTGAGAACAAAATATTGCACTGAGAAAACGGCTACTGTGGTCTTAGCAACAACCTGCATCCTGCTCTGTCTGAAAAACATCCCTTTCTACTTTGAATATGAACCTATGATGATAATCAACAATGTGCCATTCTACTGTTATACAAAATCAAGCTACTTCACTGAGACTTGGTGGGTGGCATTAGATTGGCTTGATATGGTTTTAACCCCTTTACTGCCATTTGTTTTGATTCTTTTGTTCAATGCTCTGACAGTCAGGCATATTTTAGTGACCAGTCGAGTCCGGAAGAGGCTGAAGGGTGAGAGTATAGGTGAGAATCACAGAGACCCAGAGATGGAGAGCAGAAAGAAGTCTGTAATTTTGCTCTTCACCATTTCTGGAAGCTTCATCCTCCTGTGGTTAATCGTTGTCATAGATTTCTTATATTATGCCATCCAAAAAATCCACCCTGATGATTACGCACCTTTTCTGTACCACTTCAGTATTGTTGGTTTTATGCTGCAGAACCTAAGTTGTTGCACAAACACGTTCATTTATGCAGCAACGTTGTCTAGATTTAGAGCGGAGATATGTAATGCAGTAAAGTACCTGTTTGAAAAACTTTCTTGCGCTTTCAATAAATAAAAGTCATTTGTGAAGATCACAGTCGATATCTATGGTTTCCACACGATACATATCATTTTTAATTCTCACTTGCGGGATGTGTGCGTCACCGCTTCGCTCAAAATTCAATACCCATGCCTACATAACGCCACTATGAAGGAGTTGTCAGCTGTCATCTTGAACTGCTGCAATCCATGTGCTGTAAATAGATTCTCCTCGCCCTGCGGGAGGGAATTTTTGAATCTTGACCCAACGACAGTGAAGAAACGGCAGCATGGTGAGAGATTTGCAGGGGAAGTTGCAGGCAGTGATGTTCCCTTGTATCTGTTGCCCTTGTCCTTCTAGATCGAATTGGTGTGGGCTCGCAAGGTCATGTCTCAGGGTCTTTGGTGACGTTTTACAGTATTCCACGAAGATGGTATATTCTGCTGTTACAGAGCATCCTTGGAAGAGGGACGGGATGTTAGTGGCTGTGGTATCAATCAAGAGGGTCTGCTTTGTCCTGGATGGTGCAGAGCTTCTTGAGTGTTATTGGATTTGACCCAACAAGGGAAAATGGGGGATATTCTATCACACTCCTCACATAGAGTACTCAGGACCAGTGCAGGGTCAGTGTTGAACTGGGGACCTGCGAATTCCTCATTGTAGCACATTCCAAAGGAATTGTCTGGGGAAGTGGAATTTACTCCTGGATAAAGGCTGTCAGCCTGGAACCCTCTGTAAGTCTCCAACAAATCAGATGCTTTGGTGGGTTTTGATGAAATTAAATAGAAACGTTCATCAGAAAATGTTTGACGATTAAATATCTGGTCTCACTGCTCAGTAACAATTCAACAGAGTGTAGACTTATGTCACAAACAGCTACTATGAGCATCTTCGACGTGAAAAATTGGATTATGTGATTACAAGACCAATCTTAACAAATGGCTGGGCTTGCTATTTGTCAGCATCAATCTTCCCAATCCAATGGGCTGCTACTCTAATGCATTCTCATCAGGCATTTCCTGTCAATGTGTGCAGAGTCCTAATGATGCAACCAACCTCTCATGTTTTGAAAATGATACAAGACTACCCTCTGATGGCCTCCCCTCACTAGTGCTGTTGGGAGTGATGCAAGGTGAAAATCCTCATGGATTCAGTCAGTGACGCGGAGAGGGAGTTCATAATCTCACTGCACCATCCAAACTGACAGCATCATCCACAAACACGTGTATATACACACACACGCACACACACACACACACACAAGCACAAATAGGTCTCCCTCTGATGTGGACTGAAACGTTACTCACAAACTCTTAGATATTCATAGCAAACTCTGTTCCCGTCAATACCTTCATGTTGAAATGTTGTACTATCCAGTCAGAAATTGTCACAAGTCTGGAAGTATTGTCTTCACTGGATTTACGACATCTTCCATCAGCATTGCACAGAGTGGTAGAGTTTTACACCACGAAAGCAGACCCTTCACACCAACTTATCCATGCTGAGCAGATATCTTAATTTAATCTAGTCCCATTTGCCAGAATATGGCAAATATCCCTCTAAACCCTTCCTATTCATATACCCATCCAGATATAAATGTTGCAATTGTACCAGACTCCACCACTTCCTCTGGCAACTTATTCCACACACATATCACCCATTGGGTGAAAAAGTTTAAATCCCTTTTAAATCTTTCCACTCTCACCTTAACCCGAAGACCTCTAATTCTGGACTGCCAAAACCTAAAGCAAAGACGTTATCTGTTCATCCTAAACATGCATCTCTTGATTTTTATAAACTTCTATAAGGTCACCCCTCTCCTCCAATGCTCCAGGAAAAACAGACACAACCTATTGAGACTTTCCAGTAAATACAGTTTATACTCGGTAATGATATCGCTGGATGACAGGTGGGAGTGATGTTTACTGTAGTTGAATACCCAGTAAAAAATCAAATAACTAATGCGTTATATGAACTAATCTAAATGCATTGCATTGGTCCATATCTCAGCTACACCTTGAATCATGAGTGTTTGATAATCAGTGCAGATAGTTTAAACCCAACATTGGCGCCGTTTATTTGCAGTAACAAACGCAGATATTCCTTTCGTGTTTAATTTTAAGGACGCCCCAGCCTCTCATCCATATTCAATCAAAAGGAATAAGACAACAGTAGCCTGATAAATGAAGACTTCTGACTACGTAAACCGAGACAGATTGCTCTTTCTATAATATATGCAATGCCAAGTTGATCCATCTAGTTTAGGAACTAACGCTGATGGCAACGCCCAGCTCAACTGTCTTTGAGTCAGCACTGCTCTCTTGACCTGTTCTATCTGCTCCAGTCTCCCCAGAAATCTCTCACAATTACCCCGCACCTGCATCCACCAATCTTACCACCGACCCTATCCCTAGCCCCGCCTCCTCCATTTACTTCCATTTGGGCGGCACGGCGGCTCAGTGGTTAGCATTGCTGCCTCACAGCACAAGGGTCCCAGGTTCAATTCCAGCCTCGGGCGACTGCCTTTGTGGAGTTTGCACATTCTCTCCATGTCTGCGTGGGTTTCCTCCGGGAGCTCCGGTTTCCTCCTACAATCCAAAGATGTGCAGGTCAGGTGAATTGGCCATGCTAAATTGCTCATAGTATTATGTGCATTAGTCAGGGGTAAATATAGGGGAATGGGTCTGGGTGGGTTGCTCTTCGGAGGGTCGGTGTGGACTTGTTGGGTCGAAGGGCCTGTTTCCACACTGTAGGGAATCTAACCTAATCTCTCATTCCACTTTTCCCTCCACATTCCTGATGCAGTGGTTGTAGTCGAAATTCGACTCTGCTGGCCCTGGGACACTGCCTGACCTGCTGTGCTTTTCCAGCGCCACCCTTTTCCACTCTGGCTCTCCAGCATCTGCTGTCCTCACTTTCTCCTCCTTTGACCGATTTGTGACCATTTGTCAGAAGCTGAGAACAAATTGTTACACTGACAAAACTACGACTGTGGTTCTATCAACAACCTGCACTGCACTCTTCCTGAAAAACATCCCCTTCTACTTTGAATAGGAAACTCGGGTGATCATGAACAATGTGCCATTCCACTGTGAAGTAAAATCAAGCTGATTTACTACGACTTGGTGTGTGGCAATAGGTTGGCCTGATCCGGTTTTAACCTCTTCACCAGCGTTCGCTTTAATTCTGTTGGTCAATGCTCTGACAGACATGTTTTAGTGACAAATCGAGTTCGGACGAAGCTGAAGGATGAAAATAAAGAAGATAATCCCAGAGACACAGACATGGAGAGCAGAAGGAGGTATGTGATTTTTGCTCTTCACTATACTTGGGAGGGTCATCCTCCTCTGGTTAATCACTGTTATACATTTCTTCTGTTACGTTATTCATGTAATCAATCCTGAACCACTTCACTGTTATTGGTTTTATGCAGCAGATGTTATGTTTTTGCAGAAATATATTTATTTATGCTGTAACCTGTGGATTCCCCATTGTAGCATAATCCCAAGGAATTGACCAAGAAAAAGAATTACTCGGTAATTGCTATTAGCTTGCAACCCTCTATACGTCTCCATCAAAATAAATCCTTCGCAGGAGTTTATGGACATTAACTAGAACAGTTAATCAGAAAATAATTGACTATGACATACATGATCTCACTCTGTGAATCTATAAGTCTATTATTTTCAGCATCCGTTGCAAGCACAGAATACAATATTTTCTGCCATATACTGGGTTTAATTGGACGTTGCAATCTAGTTGTTAATTTTGAACATGAAGTTGGAATTTGCGATGTTGTAACCATTCTGGGCCCTTCGCAATTCCACGGCGTATAAATCCAAAGCTCTGCAACTATGCTGCCTCCGACTTTAACTCTGAGAGTTGGCCTGAAACACTAAGTTTTTTTGTTTTCATTCTGTTGTTCAACGCGCTAATAATCAGACATATTTTAGTGGCTAGTCATGTCCACAAGGGACTGAAGGATCAGAGCATAGGTGAGCATCAAAATAACCCAGAAATGGCGAGAAGGAGGTTCATGAGTATACTTTTCTCTGTATCCTGCAGTTTATGCTTTTGTCGTTAGTAATTATTCCATTCGTCAACTACGAGAACATTGCAGGAAAAAATCTCAACTATTATACTGGTTCTGGAAATATCTTCCTGCAAATTGCGCTTATGCTGACTGAATTAAATTGTTGCACAAACACAATTAATTATACTGTGACACAGTCCAAGTTCAGAGACCAGTTCAAAAGCATGTTGAAATACTCACTCACATTATTGATATTTTTTCGTAAATAAAAAGGAGTACTAAGCCAAGCCAGAGACAAGTTCCACATTTTATGAACACGTGAAATTTAGACATCTTCTTTGTATCGAATTGGACTGAGAAGTGCTTATGCCCAAGGAATTTAGGATAGAATACCATAGCCTCCCTCCCCCCATCTCTCTCTCTCTTTAATGGCAAGCCACTATTCTGGATATAGAGGGAAGTGGACACATGAGAAAAGAAATGCAGTCACAAGTTTAAGAAGTGAACATGCTAGGACTGGAGATAAAGAACTGTTGGAGTGAAGTCAGTATCAACTGGTCTCATAGTGGCCGTTTAACCATTGCCATAAAACGCTTCTGGAATACGAATGCCATTTTGGGGGAAAAGAAATTGTCATCTGTAATTGATCAAGCCCACTTGTAACTTACAGTTGGCATCAATGTAATTGACATAGCGAGTTTTGAGAAGATTTTATAGCTCAGGCTGAGGTTCTGGAAGTAGCTTTGATCGCTGAGCTGGGAGGTTCAGTTCCAGACGTTTTATCACTCTACTAGGTAACATCTTCAGTGCACTTCAGGCGAAGCAGTGTACATGATTCCTTCTTTCTGTTTATATGTTAGGGTTTCTTTGGGTTGGTGATGTTACGTCCAGTGGTGATGTCATTTCCGGTGGTGAAATCTAAATCTTGCCGTTTTAGGTGCATTTATTTATAGGCGTGTAAAGTGCTGTCTCGGAAGCTTTGGTAAATTTCTGCAGGACACACTGCTACGACTGAGTGTTGATGGTGGAGTGGTTGGATGTGTTGCCAATGAAGCATACTGCAATCACAACTTGCAATTATAGTGTTAGTGTTCTGACAATGTCCTGCATTTACCGAGTTGCATAATGATTTTCATCTGCTCCTGCGTTTCCCAATCTGGTTGCAGCGTCCCTGACCAACTGCCACTTCAGTTTTGTGACCAGCATAAGTAAGAAACCATGTGACTACATTCAAACTACCTAAACCTCATAATCAACCATGCCAATTGCCCTTCACAAAATTTATATTGTTGTGACTGCTCTGCTAATTGAGTTTATTAATGTAAAATAACTTGTTCCTCTTAGCATTTTGATTTTTTATTCATTACCAGTTTGGGAAGAGTGTAAAATCTTTTAAACATGATTTTCATCTGCTCCTGCGTTTCCCAATCTGATTGCAGCGTCCCTGACCAACTGCCACTTCAGTTTTGTGACCAGCATAAGTAAGAAACCATGTGACCACATTCAAACTACCTAAACCTCATAATCAACTATGCCAATTGCCCTTCACAAAATTTATATTGTTGTGACTGCTCATGTACTGTGTTGCTAATTGAGTTTATTAATGTAAAATAACTTGTTCCTCTTAGCATTTTGATTTTTTATTCATTACCAGTTTGGGAAGAGTGTAAAATCTTTTAAACATTTCTTTGAATCTATCAACTTGACATGCTTGCATTAGAAAATATCACGCCATGTGGTATTTTTTCTCGATTATTTATTTACTTATTCTGTTTGTCTATTTTTTCCAACACAAGTCATTATTTCATTCTATGCTTGCATCAATTGTTCCATTGCAAGTTAACACCATCTGTGGTGCAACTGACTGAGGAGTATAATCTGAGGCATTTGTTGTGATTTAGTACATGTTCAGTTGATGTTTTTGTTCTGACTCTAGTCATAAAAAGGTGTATCTTTATTTTTCATCCAGTTAACTCCGTGGGAATTGTGATCCTGAATTGAGGCAATTGTGGACTCTCCAAATGCACTACTCACCATTTGTTGGTAATGTCTACAGCAGACATACTTCTTGTCATTCTTAATGTCTTACTTGAACGAATTAACATTCTTTATTTCCCAGTTAATTTCTTATTCATCACTCCTGTGTGCCCTTTGAGAGTTGTTTTGCAATTTGCAGCCCTGGACTGTTTAGTTTGGTTCACGATTGCCTTCACATTTGATCAGTTTGCAGCAATTTGTTGCCGACTCTAAGAGGAAAATGCAGCGGTTATAATAACCGTGAGTGCGGTCATCTGTTTGCAGTCAATTACATGGTATTTTGCATTTATACCTTTATTTGTTATTGACAATGTGCCATGGTTTTGTATTGCAGTACCAGACTATTATACATCATTATTTTGGAAAATGATTGTATGGATTAATGCAATAATTACACCATTGCTTCCAATTGTATTGATTTTGGCACTCAATGCTCTCTCTGTCAGGAATGTGAGAACAGCCAACCGGATCCGCTGTCGCCTTCAGAACCAGGGAAATAGACAGAACAATACTGATCCAGAGTTGGTAAACCAGAGAAAATCCATCATCTTGCTCTTCACATTGTCTGCTTATTTTATATTGTTGTGGATGATGCATGTCATACCCTCTTTCAACTGTCAGGAAGTAACATATAATTATGAAGATGAAGCGTTTAATGATCGAATATTTGTATTTCATGAAATTGGATTCACGCTCTGGCTTCTGAATTCCTGCACCAACACCTGCATTTATGCTCTAGCGCAAACTAAATTCAGAGAGGAGTTTATCAATGGATTAAATATCCATTTACCGTAATTATTAAAATATGCAAATCATTCAACAGGTCTGACATCTCTTTGAAAATGCATCCTCAATCATAAAACAGAATTTCCAATTTGAAACAGCTCGTGGAATTTCCCTTGCTGCATCAAATGAAAAGATTTCCATTTTCTAGGAATTGAAAAGGAACCTCTCAGCCACTCAAATGGGAAATAATCTGCTCTGCATTATAATTAACGAGTTGAAATTAGAATAATATTTCAACGGGATTGAGTATCTGTCAAAGACGATGCTGCTGAAAAGGCTGAGAATTTGTTTTTGTGCTCCATTTGAGAACTTTTCCTATTTTGAATGTATTTTTACCTGTGCACTTCGTTGTGAATAGATTTATGATCTTGTGTTGAAAGGACAGCGGAAGCCTCATGTGAATATGTTCCATGACGAACTACCAAGGCAACTAAATGCAAAGATTAAACTGAAAACCTTCCAAAAATGCTTTCAACATGGATTTGATTTAACCGATATTAATCGCAGCTAGAACCATAATACATAATATTCAAAACAGATTGCCGTGATTCACGTTCAATCTCGAGCTGTGCTTTCTATAACCAACTCGTCCGTTTGTTGCAAACCATTACCCTAATATCAGTCTTTTAATCTACCCGACCGTCAGTTCTCCAGAACCTTCTTCGTTGGGTGTGCCTAGCATTTTTAAGCTGTGATACAATGCTAGTTGCGGTTTGTGGTGCAATGATAACGATCTCTTTCAGTATTGTAAAACAAACCAACTGGTCATTTACCTCAGGAAGATATGAGGAGAAGGAGCCCCTATCTACATCCATGGAGCTGAGGTGGAGAGGGTCGAAGGCATCACTTTCCAATGACTGACCATAACCAACTACCTCCCACATAGATGCTACGGTCAAGACGGCAAAACAACAGCTGATCATCCGCAGGCATCTTCAGAAATTCGGCTTGGCCATAAAGACCGTCTCCAACCTTTGCAGATGCACCATAGGCCGCAGTTTATCCAGATGCATAAATGCTTGGAATAGCCACCTCTCTGCCCAGGACCATAAGAAACTACAGAAAGTTGTTTGTACAGCCCAGACAATTATGGAAGCCAGAGACTCTATTTGCACTTCTCGTTGCTAAGGAAAGGCTGCCAACATCATCAAAAGTTCCTCACACTCCGTAATGATCTCTTTCTATCTCTTCCATCAGGCGGAAGATACAGAAGCTTAAATATAAGCGGTAACAATTTCAAAGAAAATTTCTTCCCTTGCATTATTAAATTGCTGAATAGATCTCTCCAACTTCATATAATGTTGATCTTAGTAAGTTCGATCTAGCTTTGCGCATCTCCTATGCAGACCCAATCTTGCAGGCCTTATTTCCTCTCAGCACCCTATGAGCAGCCTGTCCTTCTTTACTTTGCGGTACCTCTACTGGTCGCAAACAAATCTTTTCGTTGTATTTAGGTGCATGTGACTACAATAAAATAAACCAAATCATCACCCATCTCCAATGGTGACACTGTATTAATACTTTGTCCAATTTATTTCCAGGCACATGAAGTACTACACACAACGGTCCTCATCATACATGAAAGGCTCCCTGAACATTGAGACTGAGCACCAACACTGAAAGAAAGATTGAGCACTGACACTAATTATAAATAAAATTATTGACCACTGAAACGCACTGTGAAGGGAATCCTGACCCAGCCAAAATGTGTTAAAATAAAAGTGCACAAGTGGAAGATCTCCATTACACAGTGGATACGCACATTGGACACATAGCGACAGACTCCCCACCAGCTATGAAAAATACCATTTAATGATTGAAATGAAACTGAATATCAAGTGACTGTGTTAAATCGTTCCTCTCTAATAAAGGATGCGTGACATTTGCTGGCTGAGTGGAACATTGTGTAAACGGTCTATAAAACCATTAGCTGTTCATCAATAATAACAGGAGGAGGCTGTTCGTCCTCAAGCCAACTCCACCATTCAATACGATCATGCCCAGTCCGCATTCCTCACATCCACTTTCCTGCACTTTCCGCACAGCGCTTGACTCTATGACTGATGAAAAATCTGTCTCTTTTCGCCTTAAATTTACATAGGGGGTTCTGCTCCCTAAAACGAGATGCGACAAGGAGATCCGAAGGCTGGTAACCCTCTGAGGGAAGGAATTTCCCCTTTTCTCACTCTGAAATTGATGCCGCTTAATCAAATTGCCTACATGGGCACAGCTCCAACAGCACTCAAGAAGCTTGATGCCCTGTAGGTCGAAGTAGCTCCCGCTTGAATGGCTTCACACCCACAAACATCCCCTCCATTTGTCACCAACATGAAATAGGAGCAGTGTGTACAATCTACAAGATGCACTGCAGAAATTCACCAAAGACCGTTGCATGCTACCTTCCAAGTCCACGACCACTTCCGTCTCAAAGGGCAAGACCAGCAGATAAATGGGAAGATCAATCCGTGCGACTTCTCCTGCAAGTCACCCAGCATCCAGAGTTGAAACCTATCGCTGTCCCTTCAGTGTTGATGGGGGAAAATCATAGAATTCCATCCCAAATGGCATTGTGGGTCACCCAAGAAGGCAGCTCACTATCAATTTCTCAAGAGGCAACTGGGGACGGGCAATAAATTCTGAAGAAGCTGCAAAGCCTGCATCATTGCACAAAGGAAATAAGCTGACCTGATAATTTGTACTCATCAAACCAATTAAAATAGTTGTGGATTTTGGTTCCTCCCTTGTGGCAACTGACACACTCAGTCTGTCAATACACAAGTGACCGTTCTCTTTCATTCCAGATCAGATTTCTAATCAATTCTAAAACGCAATACATTTTTAACCCTGAAATAACTGCACAGAGAACAGTATTCTGGTGCCTCGTTTCCTTTCATTTACACGTGAATACTACATGGGCTCTGACTAGCTGGTTCAATGTCAGAAACTCGAGGAAGGAGAATCTCCTGTCTTTTTTTTTACTTTCTCTTTTCTTTTTTTTAAATTTACAACCTAAACTGCTACCTTAAAGCTGTAGCATTTACATTACCCCGCTTCGCCCGTGCAACCGCGTTTCTGTTTTTCCATTGACTCAGTACATCAGTCAGCATTGATCAAGACTATTATTGTGTATTTCCAACACAGAAAATAAAAATCTATTTGGGTGGGAGGGGGGGGGGGGGTGAAACATTAAAAAGCAAAGTCCTGGAAGTGCAAAGCCAAATTGAGAAAAAAAAATTGTGAAAACGGAAGGTCAGGATGGAGTTGGAGAGGACAATCGAGCATTCCACCACAACCACACCCCCACCCCGGTGGTGGTCATTTTTCTCTGCAGGCATCAAGAGAACGTGGCATGTGCAATCTTCAAGGACACCGGTGGTTGAGCATAAATGTGGAAAAAGGGCAGGCAGTCTGCGGATACAATCTCCAGGGTTTTGTTTTTGCACAGAGGTCAGAAAGCCATCACCAAGTACTCCTTTATTTTTGCACGTTTTCAATACATTGGTTGTGATGAGTCAGCTCAGGCCCTAGGCTGAAAGGATTCTTGGTAACCCAAGATGGATAACGAAAAAAATTGTGTCTGAAAAAACTGCTCCTTTTTTGAAGTAGTTGATTTCTTGTGGGGTGATTTTCTTGAATTCCAGGAGCAGTAATCACTGCTTTAGATGCAGTTGCATCGTTTTGGACTACTGGTGAAAAGAAGATCAAAACAGAGTGACTTCTGACAGTTTAGAGTAGAAGGTGGATGATCACCTTGAAAGAGTCAGGGGGGTGGGAACCTAGACTGTAGTTCCAGTCCCCAGGACGTTGAGAGTAATGAGGTTAGAAATGAGATTTTAATGTCGCAAAAGTTCGCTGGCAAGCAGGAAGATGGCTGGAGGGTGTCTATTTCAGCACCTGAACCATCCCGAATGAGCTGGGTGAACTTGTAGCACGGGTTAATACCTGGGACTTTGATGTTGTGGACATTTCAGAGACATGGTTAGAGAAGAGACATGAATGGTTTTGCAGGTTCCGAGATTTAGACATTTCAGTAAGAGCAGAGAAGATGGTAAAAGAGGCAGAGGTGTGGCATTGTCAGTCAAGGACAGTGTTGCAGTGGCAGAAAAGATGTTTGAGGACTCGTCTACTGAGCTAGTATGTGCTGAGGTTAGAGACAGGAAAGATGAGTTCACATTTTTGGGAGTATTCTATTCACCTCCGAATAGATCCAGAGATGTGTTGGAAAGGGTAGCAATGATAATTCTGGATTGGAACGAAAGTACCGGGGTAGTTGCGATAGGGGACTTGTACTTTTCAAATATTGACTGGAAATGCTACAGCTCAAGTACTTTGGTTGAGTCAGTTTTTGTCCAAACTGTGCAGGATGGTTTAGACAAGCTAACAAGAGTGAGGTCAAATTTGATACCCAGTGAAGAATCTGGTTCGATTTGGTGTGAGGTTATTATGATCACAATTCGGTTATGTTTACATTAGTGATGGAAAGGACGAGGTATTTCTGGGTTATTGCTGGAGGAAGGAAATTATGTTGGGACTAGGCAAGATTTGTGATGCAGGGGATGGGGAAGGAAATGCACCGGATGGGCACAGTTGAAATGTTGGGCTTAGTCAAGGAACAGCAACTTCGTGTCCTTTGATAATTATATACCTGTCAGGCAGGGATGAAGTGGTCAAGATGAAGAAGAAGGCTTAAGTTAGGATGAGACGTGAAAGCTCAGTTAGAGTGCTAGAGAGTTTAAATTTAGCAAGTAAATACTGAAAAAGAGAGCTAAGAGACAGGAGGAGAAATGAGAAGGCGTTGGCAGATTGGATCAAGAAAAACCCTAAAACTTTCGACAGGTATATCAGGAATAAAATAATGACTACGGAAAGATTTGGGTCCCACCAAGGAGAGTAGTGGGATGTCGTACGTAGAATCAGAGAAGATAAGAGAAACACTAAATTAAAGGGCAATGTTGTTGAGGAGAGTGCTGAGATACAGGCTACTAGACGAGATGCGAATGAGGTTCATAAGGAGGAGGTGCTAGCAATTCTGGAATGTGTGAAAATAAATAATTCCTCTGGGTCAGATATAATTTCACTTAAGATTCTCTGGGAAGCTGGTGGGCGGGGGTCAGATTTCATAGCTTTTAGCTTTCATTTTTTATGTCATCATTGTCTACATAAGAGTAGGGGAAGATTGAAAGATAGCAAATGCTATCCCCTTGTGAGAGACAACCCTGGTAATTATAGACCATGGAGCTTTACTTCTGTTGTGTGTAAACTGTAGAAAAATATGGTTTTGTGAATACTATGCCATGCCTCACAAACCTTATTCAGCCCTTTGAGATGATGACCAAACAGGGGATGGCGTTAAAACAGTTGATGTGGTGAATATGGATTTCAATATAGCTTTTGCCAAGGTTCCCTTTGTCAGGCTATTGCACAAAATACAGAGGCATGAGATTGAGGGTGATTTATCGGGTTGGATCAGAAATTGACCAGCTAAAGGAAGACGGAGGGTGGTGGTTGATGGGAAATGTTCATCCTGGAGTTCAATTACGAATCAGTTCTGTGGTCACTGCTGTTTGTCATTTTTATAAATGACCTCGATGAGGTCATAGAAGGATGGGTTAGTAAATTTGCGGAACATATAAGGTCGCTAGAGTTGTGGACAGTACTGAAGGATGTTGCAGGTTACAGAGGGACATAGATAAGCTGCATAACTGGGCTGAGAGGTGGCAAATGGAGTTTAATGCAGAAAAGTGTGAGGTGATTCTCTTTGGAAGGAGCAAAAATCCATCCAGAGTATTGTGCTAAAGGTAAGATTCTTGGCAGTATAGATGGGCAGAAAGATCTCGGTAACCATGTATAAAGATCCCTGAAAGTTGCTGGCCAGATTGGTATGGCTGTTAAGAAACCATGCGGTGTTTTAGCTTTTATTGGGAGAGGGATTGAGTTTTGGAACCACGAGGTCATGCTGCAGCCGTGCAAAACTCTGGTGCGGCTGCACTTGGAGTATTGCGTACATTTCTGGTCACCACAATATCGAAAGGTTATGGAAACTTTTGAAAGGGTTCAGAGGAGTTTTCCGAAAATATTGCCTGCTATGGAGGGAAGGTATTATGAGGAAATATTGAGAAGCTGGCGGCTGTTTTTGTTAGAGAGAAGAATGCTGAGAGGTGACTTAATTGACATATAAGAATATCAGAGGGTTAGATAGGGTAGACTGTGAGAGGCTTTTTCCTCGGCTCGCACTATGGAACACGGCTTTATACTGATGGGAGATAGATACTGGAGAGATGTCAGAGATAGTTTCTTTACACAGAGAGTAGTGGGGGCGTGAAACGCACTGCCTTGCAACAGTAGTGGACTCGCCAACTTTACGGGCATTTAAATGGTCATTGAATAGGCATATGGATGAGAATGTAATAGGGTAGGACAGTTGGGTTTCAGGTTGGTTCCACAGATCGGCGCAACATCGAGGGCAGAGAGGCCTGTAACTCTGCTGTAATTTTCTGTGTTCTGTGAGTCTGTCTTTGGTTCAAAGCAGTGCAACAGCGAAGAATGGCAGAGGGTGAGACAGAAATAAAGAGAAAACCCCAGATACAGGGAAGAAAAGAGAACACAGAGAGCGACAGAGATGGAGAGGCATCAAGTGTGAGAAAGGGAAAAACACTGCTTCTCTGAATCAATTCCTTGTGAAAACACACAGAGACAACTCGGAGCAGTTACGAAAAAGGGAAATCTCTTCAGGAATTTAATGGGATGCATGTTACCTGAAACAAACTTGCGTGGATAAATGATACAATTTCTCTGAGGAGAATGATACGCATCTCAGACAGTGACATTACACACACTGATGGGATCCACTGGTTTGTGGTGAAAGCTGTCTCTATTTTCCAGTCCTACCTTTCCACCAGCCGACAGTGATGACCCAATTCCATCAAAGATCACCTGAAACTATTGCATATGAAATAAATAAAGCAATTGCTCAAAGCAGGTTTGATTGCATTTTTAGTGAGAAATCAGAGTTAAAGCGCCAGTTCTCGTGACCCTTCCTCAGACCGGAAATCATCCAGCTTTAAATCCTCTTGACCAATTTGTGCACATTGTGCTCAATGAATCCATTTCTTCCTCCGATTCTAATTATTCAATACCAAATGTGGCAAGCATAGATAATTAAGCAACATTGGATTGTAACAGAGACTTCCAGGCAAAGTGAAGATTTATCTCCTCAGAACGCTTGTACTGCTTGATTTAGCTGTTTGATTGAGCAGTTAAAAGTCAAGCACGTTGTGAATGCCGGTTTGATCACCTACAAAGAAGAAATCCCTTCTCATCTCTGTCCTAAGTGGATGCCCCTTAATCCACTCACTCACATGGGGAGAGCTCTACTCCATAAAAGATGCTTCACACCATCCAGGACAAGATGTGGAGGAGGCCGTGTTGGACAAAGGTGGACAAAATTAAACATCACACAACCCAGGTTATAGTGTGATTGTTCTTCCACCTGATGAAGGAGCAGCGCTCTGAAAACTAATGCTTCCAAACAAACCTGTCGGAATATAACCTTAAAAATCACACAACACCAGGTTATAGTCCAACAGGTTTAATTGGAAGCACTAGCTTTCAAGCGACGCTCCTTCATCAGGTGATTGTGACAATCACCTGATGAAGGAGCGTCACTCCGAAAGCTAGTGATTTTTAACTTTGTACACCCCAGTCCAACACCAGCATCTCTAAATCAGGAGTATAACCTGGTGTTGTGTAATGTTCAACTTCATCTTTAATACCTTTTCCTGTTTTCCTTCTCTGTCAAAGTACTTTTTGAACATATTCACATGAACACACTCTGTGAGGCTTTTCATTTCTGGAGTCCATATCAAGTAGTTCATCTCACTATTGCCAGAGCGGCGAGGAAAGAAGGAGAGGTGAAGCGAGGGCTGCCGGGAAGGGCGAGTATACCCGCATTAAAACGGACTTACCTCGCGAGTCGGGCCTCCATTTGCCGAGAGGTATGAGGGAGGAGCGAAGGACTTCTGGGAAGTCATATATTTGTTTGGTTGCGTTACCCGAAACACTACTCGGGTAATGTCTCCCACCCGTCATCTTCCTCTAACCAAAAGAAAAGTACCTCTGCACCAAATTGGTAAGGTAACGAGTTAATTTTTATTCCTTTTTTTTAACAGTCTCTTTGGGAATTTAGAATAGTGGGAATGGAGGTTAGGACAGTTGAACGTTCCTCCTGCAGAATATGGAAGGTAAGGGTCACCACTAGTGTCCCTGCTGACTACATTTGCGGGAAATGCACCCAACTCCATCTCCTCGAAAACCGCGTTAGGGAACTGGAGCTGGAGCTGGATGAACTTCGGATCATTCGGGAGGCAGAGGGGGTTATTGAGAGGAGTTACAGAAGAGGAGCAGAGCAGTAGTCACTGGGGTCTCCATAGTTAGGGGGCCAGATAGGAGGTTCTGTGGGGATGAGAGAGACTCACGTTTGGTGTGTTGCCTCCCAGGTGCCAGGGTTCGTTATGTCTCTGATCGTGTTTTTGGGATCCTTAAGGGGGAGGGGGAGTAGCCCCAGGTCGTGGTCCACATAAGCACCAATGACATAGGTAGGAAAAGAGATGGGGATGTCAGGCAGAAATTCAGGGAGCTAAGATGGAAGCTTAGAGCTACGACGAACAAAGTTGTTGTCTCTGGTTTGTTGCCCGTGCCACGTGCTAGTGAGGCAAGGAATACGGGGAGAGAGGAGTTGAACACGTGGCTACAGGGATCATGCAGGAGGGAGGGTTTTGGATTCTTGGATAATTGGGGCTCTTTCTGGGGTAGGTAGGACCTCTACAAGAAGGATGGTCTTCATCTGAATCAGAGGGGGACCAATATCCTGGGGGGGGGGGGGGGGGGGTGGGGGGAGGAAATTCGCTAAGGCTATTGGGGTGGGTTTCAACTAATCCAGCAGGGGGATGGGAACCAAAATTGTATTTCGAGGAGAGAAAAGGTTGAGAGTAGGGAGGTCCAAAATCAAGTTTCAGGGATGCAAGATGGCACCATTAAGCAAAACGTTGTTTTGAAGTGCGTCTACTTCAATGCCAGGAGCATCCGGAATTAGGTAGGTGAACTTGCAGCATGGATTGGCACCTGGGACTTCGATGTTGTGGCCATTTCGGAGACATGGTTAGAGCAGGGACAGGAATGGATGTTGCAAGTTCCAGGATTTAGATGTTTCAATAAGAACAGAGAAGATGGTAAACGATGGGAAGGTGTGGCATTGTTGGTCAAGGACAGTATAACAGTTGCAGAAAGGATGTTTGGGGACTCATCCACTGAGCTAGTATGGCATGAAGTTAGAAACAGGAAAGGAGAGGTGACCCTGTTGGGAGTTTTCTATGGGTCTCCGAATAGTTTCAGAGATGTAGAGGAAAGAATAGCAAAGATGATTCTCCATAGGAGTGAGAGAGACAGGGTAGTTGTCATGGGGGACTTCAACTTTCCAAATATTGACTGGGAACACTATACGACGAGTACTAAAGATGGATCAGTTTTTGTCGAATGTGCGCAGGAGGGCTTCCTGGCACAGTATGTAGACAGACCAACAAGGGGCGAAGCCACATTATATTTGGTACTGGGTTGACTTGAAAGTAGGTGAGCACTTTGAAGTTAGCGATCACAATTCTGTTATGTTCACTTTAGTGATAGAAAGGGATAGGTGTATACCACTGGGCAAGAGTTACAGCTGGGGGAAAGGCAATTATGATGCGATTAGGCAAGATTTAGGAAGTTCAAAATTTGAGAGAAGACTTGTAGCTCGGGTGCTCATTGTTGTGGTTCTGTTCGCCGAGCAAGGAATTTGTGTTGCAGACGTTTCATCCCCTGTCTAGGTGACATCCTCAGTGCTTGGGAGCCTCCTGTGAAGCGCTTCTGTGCTGTTTCCATCCCTATAAATGCCGGAGGAAACAGCACAGAAGCGCTTCACAGGAGGCTCCCAAGCACTGAGGATGTCACCTAGACAGGGGATGAAACGTCTGCAACACAAATTCCTTGCTCGGCGAACAGAACCACAACAATGAGCACCCGAGCTACAAGTCTTCTCTCAAATTTTGAACTTCCTAAATCTTGCCTAATCGCATCATAATTGCCTTTCCCCCAGCTGTAACTCTTGCCCAGTGGTATACACCTATCCCTTTCTATCACTAAAGT
>NC_057755.1:4894429-4911947 GCF_004010195.1 Chiloscyllium plagiosum | reverse complement strand
GGATAGGATCAGGGTAAACCCTAAGGCTTTCTATAGGTATTTAAGGAATTAAAGAATGATGAGAGTAAGATTAGGGCCAATCAAGGATAGTAGTGGGAAGTTGTGTGTAGAGTCAGAGGAGATAGGAGAAGCACTAAATGAATATTTTTCGACAATATTCACTCTAGAAAACTACAATGTTGTCGAGGAGATTACTGAGACACAGGCTACTAGACTAGGTGTGATTGAGGTTCACAAGGAAGAGGTATTAGAAATCCCGCAGAGTGTGAAAATAGATATGTCCCCTGGGCCGGATTGGATTTATCCTAGGATCCTCTGGGAAGCCAGGGAGGAGATTGCCGAGCCTTTGACATTGATCTTTAAATCGTCATTGTCTACAGGAATAGTGCCAGAAGACTGGAGGATAGCAAATGTGGTTCCCCTGTTCAAGAAGGGGAGTAGAGACATATCCTGGTAATTATAAACCAGTGAGTCTTACTTCAGTTGTTGGTAAAGTGTTGGAAAAGTTTAGAAGAGAGAGGATTTATAATCATCCAGAAAAGAATAATTTGATTAGGGATAGTCAGCATGGTTTTGTGAAGGGTAGATCATGCCTCACAAACCTTATTGAGTTCTTTGAGAAGGTGACCAAACAGGTAGATGAGTAAACCGGTTGATGTGGTGCATATGGATTTCAGCAAAGCGTTGAATAAGTTCCCCACAGTAGGCTATGGTACAAAATGTGGAAGAATGGAATTATGGGAGATATAGCAGTTTGTATCAGTAATTGGCTTCCTGAAAGAAGACAGAGGGTTGTGGTTGATGGGAAATGTTCATCCTGGAGTCCAGTTACCAGTGGTGTACCGCAAGGGTCGGTGTTGGGTCCACTGCTTTTCGTCATTTTTATAAAAGACCTGGATGAGGGCGTAGAAGGGTGGGTTAGTAAATTTGCAGACAACACTAAGGTCGGTAGAGTTGTGGATAGTGACGAAGGATGTTGTAGGTTGCAGAGAGACATAGGTAAGCTGCAGAGCTGGGCTGAGAGGTGGCAAATGGTGTTTAATGTGAACAAGTGTGAGGTGATTCACTTTGGTCGGAGTAACCGGAATGCAAAGTACTGGGCTAATGGTAAGATTCTTGGTAGTGTAGATGAGCAGAGAGATCTCGTTGTCCAGGTACACAGATGTTTGAAACTTGCCACCAAGGTTGACTAGGTTGTTAAGATGGCTTACAGTGTTTTAGCTTTTATTAATAGAGGGATCGAGTTCGGGAACCATGAGGTTATGTTACAGCTGTACAAAACTCTGGTGGGGCCGCACTTGGAGTATTGTGTACACTTCTCGTCACCGCATTATAAGAAAGCTGTGGAAGCTTTGGAAAGGGTGCAGAGGATATTTACTGGGATATTGACTGATATGGAGGGGAGGTCTTACGAGGAAAGGCTGAGGGACTTGAGGTTGTTTTTGTTAGAGAGAAGAGGGTTGAGAGGTGACTTAATTGAGACATATAAGATAATCAGAGGGTTAGATAAAGTAGATAGGGAGAGCTTTTTTCAAAGAATGGTGATGGCGAGCACAAGGGGGCATAGCTTTAAATTGAGGGGTGATAGATATAGGACAGATGTCAGAGGTAGTTCCTTTACTCAGAGAGTAGTACCTGCAACGGTAGTAGATTCGCCAAGTTTAAGTACATTTTTTTCGTCATTGGACAAGCATATGGAGTACATGGAATAGTGTAGGTTAGATGGGCTTCAGATTGATATGACAGGTAGGCGCAACATCGAGGGCCGAAGGGCCTGTACTGCGCTGTAATGTTCTATGTTCACTCATTTTCCTCTCAATTTGATAAAGGTCCACTAAACCTTGCTTTTAAAGGTTTACCTATTCCTGGAAGTAACTCCAATACCTTGTCCCCAACGACAAAATGACGAATTTTAGACTTCTTGAACACTTCCTGTTTCATTGTATGCTGGGATACCTTTAAGCACTGTCTAGCCAACTCTCCAGCACTATTTATTCGCTCTCTAAGATTTGACATATCATCCAAATTTGTGGCGAATTAGTTCTAGCTTATTAATTTCTCTTTTATCGATTTTAACTGTTTTCTTACTTCATGCCCAAAAATTAATTCGAAGGGACTGAATTAGGGCGATTCATTTGGGGCATCTCTTCTCAAAAAAAGCACAAACGGAACTCCCTTATCCCTCAGCATGGTCTTTAACATTTGATTCCGCCTTTGATTCTGGAATGAACACAGTAGATATGAACTGTTTTCTTCACAAACATCCATAAACTCGTTGAATAGTTTGGATATGTCTTTTGACCCTTTATCTGACTGTACCTCTAGTGGTAGTCCATATTTCGTGAAAAAGAAAGAGCAGTTCTCCTCCAACCCTTCAAGCTGCCTTGGAAATTTGTCAATAAACATATTATTGTCAATAAATGCTTAATCACACTTTTTGTTTGAGGTAGGGAACCTAAACAACCAATCAAAGTGCTCTTGTGAAAGGTGCGCAAAATAGTGGAATACTTATTAAAGGTGCAGACAATTTTTTTAATTGCCTGTGGTTAACCGATTAGCTCACATGTATGACATGTTTGGCAATATTTAACTACATCCTTGTGTAGTCCAAGGAAGTCTTTGTATTTTCGCCGGTGTTTCCCTCACTCCGAAATGACCTCCAAGTGATAGCTCATGCGCCACTTGCAACACTTCCTTTCCATACCCTTCTGGCAAACGAGCTGATTAGCTTCTGCCTGTTTCTCATCTGTTTACAAGTGTGATTGTCTCTTTCATCATTAACACCATTTGTATAGTAATAACACACAGGAATGCATTCACTCTGCATCCTTGCATATGGCTTTTGACATAACTGCGTCAAGTTCTCATCTTTCTGCTGTAAGTCAGCAGGCTTAGCTGAGCAAATGGTACTAGCATTTTTAACATTTGTCTCCTGCTCTGTCCCACTTACTGGATCAAAAAAATTCTTTGATAATGCTTCTTCAGCCTTCATTATCTGTGCCGTTTGATCTCTCCTGATCTCGCGAAGACACAGTCTGGGAAGATTCCTGGATAAACATCCTGCATTGCTTCATTTGCCTGCACCTCCACTCGCTTTTCAACTAGAAAGTAAGCAGCGCTCCTACTGGTGAACCAGCTATATCATTTGGAAGGACAAATTGTATTCCTGGAGCTGAGAGTTTGTCTTGCATTCCTACCACAAATTTTCCACCCTTTTCTTGTCATTCTAGCTTCACTTGAATATAACTGAGTGTTTTTCGTCCCGCTGTGAATTCCCGTTACCAGTACCTTTTCTGGCAATAGTCCTTCAGGAGTACATATCTCCTCATCTTTCAGTATCACAGACTCTCCTGTAATATTATGACCTCTTTACCTGTTACTCCTAGCCGATGTGAATACGCATATTTTTTAAGCAAATCTGGAAATTTCTCCTTAATCAAACTTTAAACAACTTATGCACTCTGATGCAGCTTTCCCTTGTGGTTTCTGTAACCAGTCCAATTAAAGTGTCCTGATTTCCTCCATCTAACTTTCACCTAGCCCAGCAACACTCTTATTTCACGTGTATTTCCACTGTATTTGCAATGAAAACAATGGAGCTTTATGCCTTCTTTTTCCCCTTCAAGTGTTTCCCTTTTACCCTGTGGTAAGTTATCCTTATGATCTTCACGGGGATCTATCTTTCCCTTTCCACATGAGGATATTCCTTTGCCCCAATTTCTATCCCTCATGGATTGAAATTGATCCTGAAAGCCAAGCTGTGTTTTATGGACCAGCTCATAATCATCAGCCACTTCAGCTGCTAACCTTGTATGGATCAACAAAGCCCATATGGTCACTCGCCACTGCATTTGTTTCGCCACTTTCTCAAATGAGATGAAAAAAGGTATTCACGTCCTTCTTATCATAATTAGGCAATGTTTGAACATACTGAAACGTTTTCTCAAGGGGCATTTAACTACCAGGGGCTTGCTCATCCTCACTACCAGGGAATTCCTCACTCATTTTAATTTCAGCATTCATCTCCAGCTTTTTAAGCTGACTTCTCTTTTTAACTGTCAATTTCTGAAGTTCGAAAGCTGTCTCCTGTTCTTTCTCTTCTGCTGAAGCCCTTCGTACTTTTTATTTCCCTTCTGCTTTGAACCGTAACTTAAACTGTTTAATTTGTGCTGCCGTTTCCTTATCCCTCGCCTCTAACTCAAGCTGATCCAATTGCAATTGAATATTTGCCATCTCTACAGTTTCTAATGGACTTTCCAGCGAGTTTAAATGCTGAGCTATTCCTTTAACGATCTCTCCTTTCCTCAAAGAAGGAGGCAGTGCCGACCCCAGCTTGTCTGCTCATTCCAGTAGCTTGGCCTGAATCACCTTTTGTAAAACTACCACGCTCACGTCGTCCACCTCCAGAAACCTCTTGGCGACTGAAAGAGCCATCACTCTCCCAACCCTTGTCTGGCCAACCAAACCAACACCCGAAATAAGGACAGGAGCAACTACCTTTTGCTCTTTAATTCCCTCGAAGACCCCCCAATCTGTTATGGATGAGGCCAGACCACTCACAACATTCCCATGCAGGCAGCCCAGACTTAAACATTGCTATTTGTTTCGTTAATTGTACAGTGAAATTTACTCGGAGTACGTCAACTAGGTTGACTGCCAGGTTTTAAAACAGATGAAACTTTATTCACAAAATTACTTAATGAATCGCAAAGAACCAAATACTGAATACCTATAGTACTTAGTCTGTCTTAACTAGACTTAACTGTGCTGTTCCAACAATACACAACAGTCCCAATAAACTTGAACACAGAGGCTTTCAGGTTGAAGTGAGAAGGGCAGAAGGAGAGAGAGATGTTCCAGTCTCAGTTAACTGACTTCAACAGCCTTTCTCCACACACACCACTACTGAAGTGACTAAAAACAAGAATTCAGGTTTCAGGACTGACATCCCCACCCCCTTTCTTCATACAGGTAACATCTAAATCATAAAAACTTTGGCCTGAAGACCCAATTGTTCACATGCAAACAAAACGGCGTCCCAATACCTTTTACATCTCTGTACCACTTCGGGCGATTCAGAGCCGGAGCTGTTGAACAACCACTCTTAATAAAAGAAACAAGGGCACAGTATCTTTGACAAAAGGATCGCTTGTTTGTTTTTCAAATGAAGGACCAGCTTTGTGACAAATGGCATCACAACACTGTACGTTCAAATGACTTTGTCCTCTTTTCAGTTCATACAGTCTGAAAGACAACTTCTGTAATGTTCCACTGAGTCACCAAATTCCACATATCCCTTGTTAGAGAAAGTGGCTTTGTAAAGTCATTTGAAACTCAGTTCCATTGCAAACATCAATTGGTTTCTTTTACAAGAAAGTTGGTGGTTTTACCATGCGCTCATATGACGGACAAAATGCATCATGGGGCTGTTTGTACTTTTACTTCAGCACACCCTGACCGGTCCATAATCTCCTTCGCAACGTTTATCAGTAGTCAGTAAGTTTCTCCATAAATAGTGTCAGTGCTCAGTATTTCTTCCACAGTGAAACTTGGCGCACAGCCTCAATGCTCAGGGAGCTGCTCAGTTATGGTGAGGAAAATGACCATCCACTGTGCATTGTACTTTCGGTGACCGGAAATAAACTGCGGAAAGTATCAAAAACGAGCCAGAATTGCAGAAATGAATGGAAACCTCAACTGTAATGAGTTTTCTTTTTATAAAAAGCAATACAAAATGAAAGGCACACCGAATGAAGAATTTTCAGAAATGTTGACTGTGCAGTCGATTAAAGATGGATTGTGGGTGATAGGACAAAATAGTTGGGCAACAAGGCACCTTTTTTTTCCTAAAGTACAACCAAAGTGAATTGTGGAAAACGCTTCAGAATATTGTATGTTATGGCCACAGTTGCTAAAAATACAAGTCAAATCAGATCCCAGAATGACAGAAGTTTGGAATATTTAAAGTTTAATTTTTGCATTTGATTGCCGTGGTAGTTAATCAGTGAAAATATTCACATGACGCTGCCGCTGGCCTTACAGTGCAAGAACATCAAGTTATTAATGAGAAAAAAACAATATCATAAAAACATCAGAATTGGAGAATGTCTCAACACGAAACACGAAAGAAAAATACAGCTTTTTCACCAGCAACATCCTTTGCAGATATTCAGTTTTCATTGAAAAAATCATACTAAAATCAACTCGTTAATTTTCACCAGAACTGATTATTTCCAAATTGTGTGGCCATAAGGCACATTTCCAATTCTGAATACATGGACGTCGTTGCATTTAATACAGCCAGGGGAATGCCACTGTCTGTTTCAACCAGCAGATTATGTTTCTGAATGAAAAATCTGTCTCAAACGAAGGTCAGAACTTTTGACCAATTTGCATATTTTAACCATTCGATTAAATGGATATTTTACTCCATTGATTAGCTCCTCTCTGAATTTTGTTTGCATTAAAGCATAAATGCAGGTGTTGGTGCAGGAACTCAGAAGCTGGAGCATGAATCCAATTTCTTGAAAGACAAATACTGGATGATCAAAAGTCGTGTCTTCATAATTATAGTTTATTTCTTGCCAGTTAAAGGAGCGCACGACATGGGTCATCCACAACAGTGTAAAATTTGCGGACAATGCAATGAGCAAGATGATTGATTTTCTCTGGTTTACCATCTCTGGGTCAGTATTCGTCTGTCCATTTCCCTGGAGCTGTAGGCGACAGCGGATGCGGTTGGATATTATAATATGTCTGACAGTCAGAGCATTGAATGCCAAAATCAATACGATTGGAAGCAATGGTATCATTATATTGTCAATCCATACATACACTTTCCAAAATAATGCTGTAAAATAGTCTGATATTGCAATGCAAAACCACGGCACATTGTCAATAACAATTAAAGGAGTAAACACAAAATACCAAGTAATTGACCGCAAACAGCTGACCACACTCACAGTAATTATGACCACAAATGCAGATCTCTTATTACAATATCTTGCTCTCAGCTTCTGGCAACAAATTGCAACAAACCGATCAAAGGTGAAAGCAACTGTGAACCAAACTGAGCAGTCCAGGGCTGCAAGGTACAGAACGACTCTTGAGGCACAGAGAGGAGTGATGAACAAGAAATTAACCGGGAAATAAAGAATGTTAATTCGATCGAGTAAGACATTAAGGATGACGAGAAGTAGATCTGCTGTAGACATTGCCAGCAAATAGCGAGTGATGCATGGGGAGAGCCCACAATTGCCTCGATTCAGGATCACAATTCCCATGGAGTTAACTGTAAGAAAATAAAGAAAGATACTCCTCTTCATGACTTTATTGACAGCAACGTTGTCTTAATATGTCTGCTAAATGACACCAGCTGCCTCAGATCAACTTATGAAATCAATTAGACTATACATGGTGAAAAGTGACAAGTGTATTATTGACTTAAGCAAACCGGAATTAAATAAAGGTATTCTTTGAACGAATAGATGAACAGAATAAATAAATAAACAAGGAATGAAATCTATCATGATTGAAATATGTTAATGCAAATATGGCATCCTGGCGAATTCACCAAAGGGTTCAGTAGATTTTTGATGGTTATTGTATTGTTAATGAATAAAATAAATCAAATTAACGTGGTAATAAGGCGAAGATCAGTACTGAGGCATGGCATGCGAAGCATAGTAGCTCGTGAGAATTGTTATGAAACTCAGTGAAGGCGGCAATTTGTTCGAAAAATGTTATGGCCCAGATCAAACTATCGTCAAAATATATCCAAAAGAAAGCCCTGCCCTCTCCTTTTCTTCTTTTAAAACCAAATTCCAGGTCTTGCATTCCAAATGCAATTCAATTGAATAACTTACCAGAGCTGAAGTACAGAATTTTATTCATGCCTCCTACTTAAAATGCAACGGGAGAAAGAAGAAATTAGAATGAATTAACTCTATTGGAAATCTTAAGAGAATGATAGATTATTAAATTACTAATCAGTAACTGTTCCAGTTCAGTAACATGCTATAAACACACTCTTGAGAGGGGAAAATTCAGTAAAATAGTTTGCCTCAATTCAATTCTGGCAGCAGGCAGAGAACCCCCAGATTTTAGATACAACCAAAAGAGAAATAAAGTGGCTTCTACAGCTTTAAAAAATAACTGATGCCCCTGAAAAGCTAAAGTTAGAAGTCATATTTGGATAGGAGCTTGCCCCACCCAAGCTCTTCTTTTGTTCCAACATTTTAATAAAAAAGACTCCAAGAATTGAAGCGATTTACTTCAAGGGTTTTCAATAGATATCTTGTTACCTCTGTCTTCAAATCTCTTTTCAAACAAACACAGGACAAATTTCACATCTTGAAGCCACAGTCTCGTCACAACTCTCCCCACGAAGTAACACATCAATATACATTGATCTTAAATAACCTTTATTCTTACACTACTTGTACACAGCAATAAATATATCTGACATTCACTTTGAGCATACAAGCATTCAGTACTATTATCCATTTCAGTCCGTATTCCTTTTCTGCCACTAAACACTTACAACTTTCTTCCCCAAAATCACGTAAATGCATCAGCAATTATGTCCTCTCGTCGTGCCCTGTGCACATTTCTCAAGTTCTACAGTAATGAGCTCCACCTAAGCAGTCTGAAATTTTGATACTTTTTTTTCCATAAACTTTAAAGGGTCATGATCATTATATTCAACTATCTCAAGTCACTGCCAATGTACAAGTTGACATGGTGCAACACCAACAGCAAGCTCAATATCTCTTTTTGGCAAGTTAGATGAACTCAGAGCTTTGGTAAGTGGTTCGAAATATGACATCATTGCAATTACGAAGACTTGGCTGAAAGCAGGACAAGGTTGGCAGCTGAATGTCCCAAGTTTTAGATGTTTCAGGTGTGATAGAAAGGGATGCAAAAGCGGTGGGCGAGATCGAATACTTTTAAATGAGTATCTCACGGTAATACTGACGGCCCGTGGAGTGAAGCAAATTGGGTAGAACTCAAGAGTAGGGAAAGTGAATTCTCAATGCTGGGGTATACCATAGACCTCGCAACAGCCACGGGAGATTGAAGAGAGAATACGCATACAGATTTTCGAAAGATGCTCAAAACTTTGGAAACAGCAGGACAGATATGGTGAGTGATACGGTGACTGATATGGAATTGACTGATACTCACTTCGTGCTGGGGCCTTGGATGGGCAGAAGTTGTAACGACCATTTAGGAGAGTTTATTTTACACAATATGCAAACAGTCTAACCAAGCAAGGAATTATACTAGCCCTGCTTCTTGGAAATGAGCCCCGACAGATGAGTGGAGTTTTAGAGGGGGACAATTTCGGGAGTATGACCCATAATTTATTGAGTTTTACGTTAATCGAGGGTAGGAATAACAGCAGTCCTCGGTGAATGATTTAAATTAATGGAAGTTGAACTACAACACCTCGAATGTGGTTTGGAAATATACCAGTCATCATTGAATGGTGGAGCAGAATTGATGGACAGAACAGCCGACTTCTGTTCACCAAGTTTCTTCAGACAGTTCCCTGTCACCCTCACAGCTACTACTGTCTAGAAGCAGCAGGTGTACAAGAATGACAGCACTTGTAAGTTTCCTTTAAACCACTCACCTTCCTGGCTGGAAACACATCATTGTTCCTTCATTTTTGCTGGACTTAAAACAGTTTAAACACAATTGGATGTCTACACGTTTAGGAAAGGTGTAGCGGGACATGAGTCAAGTGCTGGCAAGTGTGAATAGTTAGGTTTAGGAAACCTGGTCGGGAAGGACAAGTTAAATTGAAAAGTATGTTTCCATGTTGGATGTCTCTATAACTATACACGGATGGTCTTACGCTAATTGTCTGCAGTGTTTTGAGAAAGTAGCTCAGCACCACTTTCTCAAGTGTAACTTTGGATGGCCAATCCTGCTGTCTCAGTCTGCTCTATGATACAATTAAACAGTCTGTAAAATATTTATTGCGAAACCTGATTACACGGATGGAAGGAAACAACAGTAAAAAAAAACAACTCCTGGTGAAACCACGGGAAATGCAAAAGGTTACAATTAACTAAAGCCGAGCAAACTGCGTCAAATTTCAATAAAGAATGGGGGAGTAGAGTTAAATAGGTTTACACGAACATAGACATATGTACGGACTTACCAACAATGCCAACAGCTGCAAGTATTGGGTAGTAAATTCGTGCTACCTGTAAGATTACTGAGTATTTCATTATGTCCCAGTCAGGTCGTCTGTTAGAAGAGAGACAATGATTCTGTCTGCTGAAAAATAATAATAACGTCAACATAACCTCATTTTATTGTGAAGCTAAATGTCCCGTGAGACAATAAAGACGTTTGGATCACTGACTGAGTTAATTGCAGTAATCTGAACAACAGCAAAGTAACAACTTTCCTCTGAGGGTTACTTCACAGTTTTGAAGAATAAAATGTCACTAATTTCCTGAGAGTTAGTATTTGATTATATTGTCAATGTACTCAAGTACAGACGTACAGGAGTACAGCGAAAAGTGCACAATGTCTCCATTCCCGGGGCCATCTTACATACAAGGACGCCCAGATCCAAAGTAGAAAAGTGAAGAAAGCGAGTTAAAATTAAACAGTACAGGCTTTATTCATATTAAGTTCATGTCATACTGAGATAAAGCTTTATTGCCTTTGAAATCAACATAACACTGGGGCAGATTTCCCAGTTCATGGCAAACTAGCACCGATTATCTCGGGCCCTTTTCTTTCTCATGAGTGTCTAGAGCGTTGCCGTTCTGAGAGCAGATTTCATTTAGGGTGTCCTGCAGAATGAGGACTCGTTCTTCCACACTAAAATAACTTTTCTGGCTAGAACTGCTTTATAATTCAGACAGGAACAATGATTTGGCAGTGCTGCAAGAGTCAGATTCCAGTTGTTTCATGATGTCGTGTAACAGGTGAATAGGAAGCAAGGTGCTTATAGTGCCACATATGTAGGCTGCCAAATAGGGAGGTGTTATAATGCGAACTCGGGCATGGTTTATGTAATAATTCAAACGTGGCCAGCGAGATAGATCTCATTATGAGTTCCGCGACTGGGGCTGTTAATCTTGTCCAATGAGAGAACGCTGCCTCACATATCTAAGCAGGATCGTGGAATCCATAGAATCCCTTAAGTGAGGGGACAGGCCACTCAGTCCAACCAGTCCACAACGACTCTCCGAACAGTAACCTGCACAGACCCATTTCCCTACCCTATTATTCTGCATTTACCCCAACTAAGGCACCTGATTTGCACATCCCGGAACACAATGGGCAATTTAGCATGGCCAATCCACCCTCACCTGCACATCTTTGTACTCTGGGAGGAAGCCGGAGCACCCAGAGGAAACCCATGGAAACACGGTGAGAATGTGCAAACTCCACACAGGTACTCGCCCGAGGCTGGAATCGAACTACTGCGCCACTGTGCCTCCACACTGTCAGGGGTTTTGTTCACTCGGAGAACTGGCTCTGATTGAGCTGGATCACTTTGAAGCACTATGCGCGTGCAAGTTAAGTGTCATTTTGCGATGGGGTACCGGCCTCTGTGGAGTTATTTCAGAGGAGATGAGACTGGGATTACTGTTTTAACCGTGAAAAAAAACTCATTTTTTGCTGAAGCCCTTCTGTACTTCAAACGGACACTTGAAAAGGCTTTGCCTTCAGGAAATGTGTCAAGTGGAGCATGTGGTCTGCAGGGTATGCTGTTGGGAAGTGGGCGCTCTCGCCAGGCCAGTTGAGCTTCAGGGGCACCGGTTCAGTGAAGGCAATTGCATCGCTTCACTCAGGGTATATCCTGAACAGTGGGAGTCCAGGTCATCCCACAGCAATAAACCCAAGACATAGCCAGCGTTAGCCAAGCAGGTCACATTTCCTGCAGTCCCCGGCCGGCAAGCAAGAGTAATCAGTTCCAGTTTGCACACGAGAGACTGCAAGAGTTCCACTTGGCCCGAATGAAATGAGAGAACTTATAAGCTGATATTCAGGAGAGTGGCCACGCTGGCAAGCTCACCTACATCTCGCTTGGAACGGTCAATTTGTTGTTTGCTTGCAAAATAACCAACTGGCTAAATGGTCCTTTGTTTCTAATGGAGGTTTATATGGTAGGGCTGTATAACTGACTTAGAGCACGTTGTTAACAAAATTCATTCTGGATTTCAAACCTCATGTTTGCAAATGCGATTGGCTACACTGAGAATCTAAACCGAGGAACAGTTACAGGTTAAGGGTACCACATTGGCTTCGATCTTGCATGAGACACATCTCCTTCAGCTGCCACTCATTGTGGTAAAAGACTCTGGACAAGTCCGATGGGATAAAATTTGTTGAGAAAGATTCACTTTGATTGGCCCTGCATTTTAATTTTAGTAAACGGCTGTCTGAGTGAAGTCACAATTAAATACCTGGGAGTTTTTCAGCAAGGTCGGATGGTTACCAAAGGAACCAATCTTATCTCGCAGGTTGGCCAGGATGCAATTCTGTAAGACCCGCCCAGTGCCATTTACGTTTTGGGCAACAGCAGAGGCAGATATCGATGGTTGGGAGGTGGAGGGTGTGTGTGTGATACAGTGATTGGAATGAAGGGCAGATGGATCTCATTGACTATGCTGTCCTTGATTGGGGTTGTCCACCTGCACAAATCTGGGCGTGCTGGCTGACAGATATAAACAGGTCACCCTCTGTGCTGACTGCCTGCACCCCACTGCAGTTATGTTTGAGCTCAGATGTCCTTGCAGAGGGAGTACGCGTTGTCCACGAATGCCTCGAGGGAGAGGTGGACACCACGGACAATGGAGTGCATTCTTTCCTCCTCCAACCCTATTTGTGTTTTATCCCTCCCCTCCTACGTATTTTTTTCTCACATAGATATTGACCTTATCACTTTTTGCTTGTTAATGTTTCATTGGCCACGTGGGTGATTTCCATGCCGGTGAAAATGTGGAAGAAATATCTTTCATAATTGTGTCTTTCTTTACTGAGTCCTCAAACATGCACGTGTGCATACACATACACACACACACAGACCCAAGAAAGCACTGGTGATGTGAGTGAGTGATAAGCGTTACTGCTTTGCATTGGAAGTGTATGGTACAAACAAAATTAATAGAAAATGGACATTTTTATGGGTGTACGTTTGCTCGCTGAGCTGTAGGTTTGATATCCAGACGTATCAATACCTGGCTAGGGAACATCATCAGTGGCGACCTCCAAGTGAAGCGAAGCTGTTGTCTCCTGCTTTCTGTTTGTATCTTTCTCCTGGATGGGGTTCCTGGGGTTTGTGGTGATGTCATTTCCTCTTCGTTTTCTGAGGGGTTGATAGATGGCATCGAGATCTATGTGTTTGTTTCTGGCGTTGCGGTTGGAGTGCCAGGCCTCTAGGAATTCTCTGGCATGTCTTTGCTTAGCCTGTCCCAGGATAGCTGTGTTGTCCCAGTCGAAATGGTGTTTTTTTTTTCATCGTAGGGCTACGAGGGAAAGAGGATCATGTCTTTTTGTTACTAGCTGGTGTTCGTATATCCTGGTGGCTAACTTTCTTCCTGTTTGTCCTACGTAGTGTTTCTGGCAGTCCTTGCATGGAATTGTTTTTGTTGATGACGTTGGTTTTGTCCATGGGCTGTACTGGGTCTTTTAAGTTTGTTAGTTTTTGTTTGAGAGTGTTGGTGGGTTTGTGTGCTACTAGGATTCTGAGGGGTCTTAGTAGTCAGGCTGTCATTTCTGGAACTTCTTTGATGTATGGTAAGGTGGTTAGGGTTTCTGGCTGTGTTTGGTCTGCTTGTCGTGGTTTGTTCTTGCGGAATCTGCGCACTGTATTTTTTGAGTATCCGTTCTTCTTGAATACGTGCTATAGGATTCTTGAAGAAGGGCTTATGCCCGAAACGTCGAATCTCCTGCTCCTTTGATGTTGCCTGACCTGCTGCGCTTTTCCAGCAACACATTTTTTCAGCTCTGATCTCCAGCATCTGCAGTCCTCACTTTCTCCTATAGGTGGTTCTGCTCTGTTTTCCGAAGTTCGTCTGTGCTGCAGTGTGAGGAAGGCTCGTTGGAATAGTGTTCTGATACAGCTTTGTTTGTGTGTGTTGGGATGGTTGCTGGTGTAGTTAAGTATTTGGTCAGTGTTTGTCGGTTTGTAATTCTCCGTTGTCCTTTCTTTCGACTGTAACGTCCAGGAATGCGAGTTTGTTGTCGGATTCTTCCTCCTTGGTGAACTTTATGCCTGTAAGGGTGTTGTTGATGATGTTTAATGTCCCTTCTATCTTGTTTCGTTTTGTGATGACAAAGGTGTCATTTACGTGGCGCACCCAGATTTTTGGTTTGATGGTTGGTAGGGCTGTTTGTTCTAGTCTTTGCATTACCGCTTCTGCTATGAATCCCTTATAGCGGAGATCCCATGGGTGTGCCATTGGTTTGTTTGTAGACTATGTTGTTGAAAGTGAAGTGGGTGGTGAGGCACAGGTCCACGAGCTTCATGATGTTTTCATTGGTAATGTGATTGATGGTGGTTGGTGTGTGTGTGTTGGTCTGTTCTAAAAGTGTGGTAAGTGTTTCCTTTGCCAGGTCGATGTTGATGGAGGTGAACAGTGCTGTTATGTCGAACGAGATCATTTCTAAAAATAAATAAACACGAGAATCTCCTCACTCTGGGGACTGGCTTTGAGCTGGTTGGTCAGAGAACATGTGTTGTGCACATGTTAATAAAGTGTGTCTGGGTGAATGAATACCGGCCGATGTGCAGTTATTGCAGTGTCAAATGAATGCAAAAATCTGAACTGAAATTTAAGAAAACAGTTACAAGTTAGCCAGTAAAGACCGAAAGTGGGAGCAAAGAAAGGCCAGAATTGGACAGGAGAAGACTTTGGCTTATAGGAGCTTAAAGCTTTCTGTAGGCAAAAATCAGGAATAAAAGAATGAGTCGAGTTAGATTAGGGCCAATCAAGGACAGTGGTTGAAAGTTGTGTGGAGTCCAAGGAGATAGCGGAAGCGCTAAATGAATATTTTTCTTCAGTATTCATACTGGGAAAAACACACTGTTGTGAGGAGAATAGTGAGATCTCGTCTACTAGACTCGACGGGATTGAGGTTCACAAGGAGGAGGCGTTAGCAATTCTGCAAAGTGTGAAAATAGATAGGCCCCCTGGGCCGGATGGGATTTATCCAAGTATTCTCTGGTAAGACAGGAAGGGGACTGCAGAGCCTTTGGCTTTCATCTTTATGTCGTCATTGTCGACTGAAATAGTGCCAGAAGACTGGAGGTTAGCAAATGCTGTTTCCTCGTTCAAGAAGGGGAGGAGAGACAACCCTGGTCATTATAGGTCAGTGAGCCTTACTTCGATTGTGTGCAAAGTGTTGGAGAAGTGTATAAGAAATAGGATTTATAATTATCTAGATGGGAATAAATTAATTTGGGATCGTCAACACAGTATTGTGAAGGGTACGTCGTGCCTCAGACTTTATTGAGTTCTTTGAGAAGGTGACCAATCAGGTGGATGAGGGTAAAGAGGTTGATGTGGTGTAAATGGATTTCAGTAAGGCATTTCTAAAGGTTCCACATGGCAGGCTATTGCAGAAAATACAGAGGGACGGGATTGAGGGTGATTTCACGGTTTGGATCAATAATTGGCTAGCTGAAAGAAGGCGGACAGTGATGGTTGATGGGAAACGTTCATCCTGGAGTTCAGTTGCACGTGGTTTACCGCAGGGATCTGTTTTGGCGTCACTGCTGTTTGTCATTTTCAGAAATGAACTGGATGATGACATAGAAGAATGATTTAGTAAATTTGCGGAGGACATTAAGGTCGATGGAGTTGTGGATAGTGCTGAAGGATGTTGGTAGGTTACAGAGGGACATCGATAAGCTGCAGAGCTGAGCTGAGAGGTGGAAAAAGGTGTTTAATCAGAAATGTGTGAGTTTATTAACTCTAGGTGGAGCATCAGCAATAAAAAGTATTGGGTTAATGTTAAGATTCTTGTCAGCATAAGTGAGCAGACTCATCTTGGTGCCCATGTACATAGATCCCTAAAAGTTGCCACCAAGGTTGATAGTGTTGTCAGGAAGGCATATGGCGCATTAGCTTTTATTGGTAGAGGGATTGTGTTTCGGAGCCACGAGGTCATGCTGCACCTGTCCAAAACTCCGCTGCGGCCGCACTTGGAATATTGTGTATTTTCTGAATTTTGTTTGTGGTGGTGTAGGAAATCAGAAGGCGTAGCACGAATCCAACTTCTGTGAAAGACAAATATTGGATGATTAAAAGTCTTGTCCTCATAATTGTAGTTTATTTCTTTGCAGTTTAAGGCGTGTATGCCATATGTAATCCAAAACAGTCTAAAATTGTCAGACAATGTCCCCACAGTAGGCTATTATACAAAATGCGGAGGAATGGGATTGTGGGAAACATAGCAGTTTGGAACAGTAATTGGCTTGCTGAAAGACAACAGAGGGTTGTAGTTGATGGAACATGTTCATCTTGGTGTCCAGTTACTAGCGGCGTACCGCAAGGGTTGGCTTTTGGGTCCACTGCTGTTCGTCATTTTTATAAATGACCTGGATGAGGGCTTAGAAGGGTGGGTTAGTTATTTTGCGGATGACACTAAGGTCGGTGGAGTTGTGGATAGTGACGAAGGATGTAGTAGGTTGCAGAGAGACATAGATAGGATGCAGAGCTGGGCTGAGAGGTGGCAAATGGAGTTCAATGTGGACAAGTGTGAGGTGATACACTTTGGATGGAGTCATCGGAATCAAAGTACTGGGCTAATGGTAAGATTCTTGGGAGTGCATATGAGCAGAGAGATCTCGGTGTCCATGTACACAGATCCCTGAAAGTTGCCACCGTGATTGACAGGGTTGTTAAGAAGGCATACAGTGTTTTGGCCTTTATTAATAGAGGGATTGAGTTCCGGAACCAGGAGGTTATGCTGCAGCTGTACAAAGCTCTGGTATGGCCACACTTGGAGTATTGTGTACAGTTCTTGTCACCGCATTATAAGAAGGATGTGGAAGCTTTGGAAAGGATGCAGAGGAGATTTACTAGGATGTTGCCTGATATGGAAGGAATGTCTTACGAGGAAAGGCTGAGGGCCTTGAGGCTGTTCTCGTTAGAGAGAAGAAGATTGAGAAGTGACTTCATAGAGACATATAAGATAATCAGAGGTTTAGATAGGGTGGACAGGGAGAGCCTTTTTCCAAGTCTGGTGACGGCGAGCACGAGGGGACACAACTTTAAATTGAGGGGTGATAGGTATAAGACAGATGCCAGAGGTAGTTTCTTTACTCAGAGAGTAGTAAGGGTATGGAATGCTTTGCCTGCATGGGTATTGGATTCGCCAACTTTAAGTGCGTTTAAGTCGTCATTGGACAGGCATATGGACGTATATGGAATAGTGTAGGTGGGATAGGCCTCAGATTAGTATGACAGGGCAGCGCAACATCGAGGGTCGAAGGGCCTGTACTGCGTTGTAATGTTCTATGTTCTATGTTCTATGT
>NC_057755.1:4866315-4894297 GCF_004010195.1 Chiloscyllium plagiosum | reverse complement strand
GATTGACAGGGTTGTTAAGAAGGCATACAGTGTTTTGGCCTTTATTAATAGAGGGATTGAGTTCCGGAACCAGGAGGTTATGCTGCAGCTGTACAAAGCTCTGGTATGGCCACACTTGGAGTATTGTGTACAGTTCTTGTCACCGCATTATAAGAAGGATGTGGAAGCTTTGGAAAGGATGCAGAGGAGATTTACTAGATGTTGCCTGATATGGAAGGAATGTCTTACGAGGAAAGGCTGAGGGCCTTGAGGCTGTTCTCGTTAGAGAGAAGAAGATTGAGAAGTGACTTCATAGAAACATATAAGATAATCAGAGGATTAGATAGGGTGGACAGGGAGAGCCTTTTTCCAAGTATGGCGACGGCGAGCACGAGGGGACACAACTTTAAATTGAGGGGTGATAGGTATAAAACAGATGTCAGAGGTAGTTTCTTTACTCAGAGAGTAGTAAGGGTATGGAATGCTTTGCCTGCAACGGTAGTATATTCGCCAATTTTAAGTGCATTTAAGTCATCATTGGACAGCCGTATGGATGCACATGGAATAGTGTAGGGGGAATGGGCTTCAGATTAGTATGACAGGGCGACGCAACATCGAGGGCCGAAGCTGTAATGTTCTATGTTCTATAATGCAAAGAGCAAAATGGTTGATTTTCTCCGATTTCCCACCTTTGGATCAGTATTATTCTGCCTATTTCCATTGATCTGAAGACGGCAGTGGATGCGGGTTGGCTTTTTTTAATATGCCTGACAGTCAGAGCATTCAATATAAAATCAATATGATTGGAAGTAACGACGTAATGATGGAGTCAATCCACACATAGACTTTCCAAAATACTGATGTGCAATGGTCTGATATTGTGACACAAAAGAATGGCACATTGTCAATAACAAATGAAGGAGTAAACACAAAATACCAAGCAATTGAGTGCAAACAGCTCACCACACTCACATTACTATGACCACAAATGCAATGTTCTTATTGCAATATCTTGCTCTTAGCTTTTGGCAACACATTGCTGCAAACCGATCAAATGTAAAAGCAACTGTGAACCAAACTGAACAGTCCAGTGTTGCAAGGTGGAGAGCAACGCTCAAGGCACACGCAGGAGTGATGAATAAGAAATTACCTGGGAAATAAAGATTCTTAATTCGGTCCAGTACGAAATTAAGTGACGGTAAATAGTTATGCTGTAGTCTTTGTCAACAACTAGCGAGTGGTGCATGTAGAGAGTCCCCAATTACCACGAAGTTAACTGTAAGAAAAATATTTTTTTTTGTTTCTTCATGACCAGAACACAAACAAAAAGAAAATGTTCATAAGTCTGTTAAATCAAATCAATTTCTTCACATAAATATATCAACTCAATTACACTGTACACGTGAAAAATTGCAACTGCATTATTGCCTCAAACAAAAAAGAATCAAATAACGACATGCTTTGAACCCATAGACAGAGTAAATGAGTTAATAGAGAAATAAGGAACAAAAGCTATAATGAATGAAATATGTTAATGCAAGTATGTCATTCTGACAGATTGACCAAAATGTTTTAGAGATTTTTCATGCGGATCAAATTGTTAAAGGAGAAAAACTTAAATTTAAATGCTAAGAAGGGCAACTTATTTAACCTCAACCGACCCAGTCAGGATCGGTGTATTCACGAATTGCGCAGGTTGCAGTAATCTGAACAAGCAGCAAATTGACTCCTTTTCTCTGAGTGTTATGGCGCCACAGAATGTATTTTGAAGAAGGAAATGACACTAATTTCTGGCGAATTAATATTTGTTTTTGCTGTCACGTGTTCTCATATCCTTCTGTACGTGAGTATATGGCTACAGTGAAAGTTCAAAATATCAGCACACCCGGCGTCACGTTATGCATAAAGTCACGTCGGTACAAAGCCTTAGGTACAGAATAGAAAAGTAAAGAAACATTACAATCCTTCTTAGTATAAAGTGGAAACGAAGTAAAATTAAAAGACGAGTTTTTTTTTAAATTTATGATCGACAGGAGAATGCGTTCCCGTTTGCAATAAAGGTATTCTGTGTCATACTGAGATGCAGCTTTTCCCTTCATTAATGCCTTTAAAATCAATAAAATACTGGGTCAAGTTTTCCAGTGAGTGGGATTCTCACACAGATTGCCACTCTGGACCTTTTCTTTCTGATGAAAGAACGGAGCTCTGCATTTCTGTGTGGAGATTCCATTCAGGCTACCCTCAGGAACGTGGAACCTGACTTCCACGCTGACTGGTGATTCCTGGCGAGAGCTGTCTTGTAACACATGAAGAAAGTGCGATTTGACAATATTGTAATAGTTAAGTTCACGATGTAAAATGACATGGGACCCCAGATTAGCAGAGGGCAAAGTGGTCATGGTGCCAGGCTTGTAGGGCACCAACCTGGGAATGGTTAGAATACCAACTGGGATAGGGGTGGTGTAGCGATTGTAAGGTGGACTTTAAAGAATATGAGTTCCTCAACTGGGGCTGTTAAGCTAGTCCAATCAGGAAGGCCTGCCAGACGTATCTAAACAGGAGAGTCAGGGGATCTGTTCTCTCTGAAAGATGGCTCTCGGGGTGCTGGATCAGTGTCACTTACTATGCAGGTGTAAATAAAGGGTTATTTGGTGATGGGATACCGGCCTCTGTGGAGTTATGTCAATCGAGCCAATAATGGGAATAATGATCTAACCATGCAAAATCGCCTACCAGCTGAAGTCCATTTGCACTTCAAACAAACACTTTACTTAGCTTTGCCTTCCGAAATGTGTCAAGTGGAGTGCATGGTTTGCAGGGTATATCGATGGAATTGGACACTTACGGCTGGCCAATTTCATTTGGGGAACACCAGTTTAGTGAAGGCAATTGCATAGCATCACTGAGGAGAGATCCTGAACAGTGGGAGTCCAGGTCAGACCAGAGAAAAATCCCAATGCAAAATCAAACCTCGGCCAAACAGGTCACATTTTCTTCAGTATCAAGGGCAGGCAAGCCACAGTAATTGCATCCAGTCTGCTGACTTGAGACAGCAAAATACTCCCACCGGGCCTGTATTAAGTTAGAAAATTCATAGGGCGGTACCCTGGAGATTGGCCGCGCTGGAAAGCCCAGCTACATTTGACTTGGAACAAATAATGTGCTTTGGAACATCCAAATCAGAATCACACAAAATAAGCATCTGGTTAAATGGTCACTCCGTTTTAATTGAGGTTTATACCAGATCGGCTTTGTCAGTGACACAGAGACAGTCTTTAACAAAATGCGCACTGACCTCCAACCCTTAGTTGTGTGTGAGACCTTGGCAACACTGAGAATCTATGCCAGGGTACCTTTACAGATTAAGGGCAAATTTCGGATTCAAATTTGCATGAGAATCAACTCGTTCAGTTACCAGTGACTGTGGTGAAAGACTCAGGCCCAAGGCTGATGGGGACGGAATTGCTTGAGAACGAATCACTTTGATTGGCTCCACATTTTTTTTGATTTGTAAATGGTTGCCTGAGTGAAGTCCTAATGAAATACCCGGAAATCTTTCAACAAGGTCGAGGGATTATCAAGGGAACCAAGGTCACCTTGCACGTTGCCCAGGAGGCAATTCCACGGTTCTGTAACACCAGCCTAATGCTATTTCCCTTACAGACAAAGCAGAGGTAAACATCAGGAGGTTGTAAAGTAAAGAAATCATCAAACAAATCCAGTTTACAGAATGAACTGCTCCGGTCCTACTGTTTGTAAAGTCTGATTCGACGTTTTGCCTTCATGTGGATTTTAAACATACAAAAAATGGCTTCTCACAGTTGATAAATGCCCAATCAGTAATCTAATCTAATCTAATCCAAAACTGAAGAGAACGGCATTTCATTATTGGGAGCAAGAGCGATTGACTCAACCAAAGTTAAACACTGGCCTCGTTTACACATTGATGATGCCGGGCCTTTCAGGGGCTCAATGTTCGTGCTTATTGCAGATTATTCAAATGCAAGGTTTGTGAAGGTTTGTAGCTCAGGTTGAGGTTTAGGATGTAGGTTTGCTCGCTGAGCTGTAGGTTTGATATCCAGATGTTTCATTACCTGGCTCGGTAACACCATCAGTGGCGACCTCCAAGTGAAGCGAAGCTGTTGTCTCCTGCTTTCTGTTTGTATCTTTCTCTTGGATGGGGTTCCTAGGGTTTGTGGTGATGTAATTTCCTGTTCGTTTTCTGAGGGGTTGATAGATGGTATCTAGATCCATGTGTTTGTTTATGGCGTTGTGGTTGGAGTGCCAGGCCTTTAGGAATTCTCTGGCATGTCTTTGCTTAGGCTGTCCCAGGATAGATGTGTTGTCCCAGTCGAAATGGTGGCTTTTGTATCCTTGTGTAGGGCTACGAGGGAGAGAGGGTCGTGTCTTTTTGTGGCTAGCTGGTGTTCGTGTATCCTGGTGGCTAACTTTCTTCCTGTTTGCCCTATGTAGGGTTTGTGGCAGTCCTTGCATAGAATTTTGTAGATGACGTTGGTTTTGTCCATGGGATGTACTGGGTCATTTAAGTTTGTTAGTTTTTGTTTGCGAGTGTTGGTGGGTTTGTGTGCTACTGGGATTCCGAGGGTTTTAGTAGTCTGACTGTCATTTCTGAAACTTATTTGATGTATGGTAAGGTGGTTAGATACACGAACACCAGCTAGCCACAAAACGACACGACCCTCTCTCCCTCGTAGCCCTACACCCGTAGGGCTCGTAGTCCTTTCAGTGGTGAAAGGAATAGATGTTTCTGGGTGTGGTGCCTATCAAGCGGGAGCTGCTTTGTCCTGGAATGTGTTAATCTTCTTGGGTGCTATTGGAGTTGTACCCCAGCAGCCAAGCTGGTTAAGGAAAATGAAAAGAAGATTGGGAAGAGGAGGGATTTCTTCCCTATCAATGTTGTGAAAGGATATAAAAGGTTTCAAAATATATGAAAGGATGCAACCTATTGCAAAGATGTTGTTAAACTTGAAAGGGTTCAGAAAAGATTTACAAGGATGTTGCCAGGATTGGAGGATTTGAGCTACAGGGAGAGGCTGAACAGGCTGGGATGGTTTTCCCTGGAGGGTCGGAGACTGAGGGGTGACCTTATAGAGGTTTACAAAATTATGAGGGGCATGGATAGGTATGGGCCGGGTGCTGGCAGGTGAGACTAGATTGGGTTGGGATATCTGGTCGGCATGGAGGGTTGGGCCGAAGGGTCTGTTTCTGTGCTGTACATCTGTATGACTCTATAACTCTATAACTCCCTATTGCAGGGGAAAAAAGCTGCATGGGGTCCTCTTGGATGTTTAAGGCTGAGAGAAACACATTTTTGAACAGTCGAGGAATTTAGTCTTTTGGGAATCTGTAGGAAAGTGGATGCATGAGCTGTCAGACCCGACATGATCCTATTGAATTGTGGGATCGGTTTGAGGACACGGACAGCCTCAGTTATTATTGCCTTATTGTGTTATAGACCATCTATGCAATATTCCCATGAAGCGTCATGCATTCCTTGTTTGAGAGGAATGACTTAAAACCAGAATACCCTGAGTGATAGGAGCAGAAATTTGGTCATTCGTCCATCGAGTCCGCTCCACCATTCACTCATCATTGACAGGTTTTTCTAACCCATTTTCCCACTATTTCCCAGCTTTTGATCCCCTTGGCAATCACAAAATTATTCACTTCTGTTTTAAATATACTCGATAACGTGGTCTCCACCGCCTTCTGTGGTGATAAATTCCACACAATTACCACTGTTTGTCTGATGTAGTTTATCCTTATATCCGTTCTAAAATGTCTTCCCATTCAGGTCAGGCTGTGCCCTCAGGTTGTCATCTCTCTGACAATGGAAATATCTCCCCAACATCCACTCCATACAGACTGTTCGGTATTCTGAATGCTTCAGTCAGACCCCCCACCCAGTCCCACCACCTCCACCATCCTTCTCGAGTCCACCGAGTATGGTTCCAGAGTCATCAAACGTTCCTCATTTGTTAAGCCTTTTCACTCCTGGGATCATTCTCGTGAACCTCCTCTGGACCCGCTCCAGGGCCAATACATATTTCCCGAGGTATGGGGCCCAACGTTGCTCACAATACTAACGCAACCACTTGACGCTCATTTCCATTTCGGTCAACAAAGGGTTTATTTCAAAGACGTAGGGTGTAAGTCGCCGTGTTTACCATGGGCTCATCGTTTGATCAAAGCAGATCGCGCATTTTGTCTCCATTTACCTCTGCAAATCCTGGCTCGTAAAAGATTTCGTTCACAGTGGTCAAGAATGTTCTTCATCATTAGTGTCAGTCCACAGAATTTCTTTCACGGTGATTTTTGGTGTTCAGTTTCAATGTTCGGGAAACTGTTCTGACATGCTGAAGTAGGTCATTATCCAATGTGCCTCGCATTTAATGCGCACGACTCACAACTACATATAGGAGCTGAAAACTCAAATGGTATTCTATAACAGCTGAAAAGGAGCATGCAAGGCACACCCAAGGAAGAAGTTTCAGATGTGTTGACAATGAGGCAGATTCAAGAATGGATTGTGGGATATGGTGTACAACAACATGAACGACCACTCAAGTGGGTTTTTTTTATTATGAAGCAATGCCAGAGACTGTGTATTGTGGAAAATACTTCTGAACGTTGTGTATTTTGGTCACAGCTGTTGTCATGTCAGATTCCTCAGCGACAGCAGTTGGGAAGATTTTACATTTAATCTTTGTATTTGGTCAGTAAATATATTCACATGAGGCTGCCACTGCCCTTTCAGCAGAAGAACAGAAACTTATTAATCAGAAAATTCAAAATTATAGAAATTAGGAAGGGTGTTAACATAAAGCACAAAAGCAATGACACGGCCGTTTGAGCAGCAACATGCTTTAGAAAGGCACAATTTACTTGAGAAATTATGCTAATTTCAATTCATATCTTTTCCATCGGGTGAATTATTTACAAGTTAAGGAACTGGAAATGTTCTTTCAAATTCTTAGGACATGAATTTCTTTTCAGCTAGTGAAACCAGAGATTTTCCAAAAGCTCTTTCAAAAAGGAGATCCTGATTTTTGACTAGAAGTATGTCTTCAAATAGAGGTCAGACCAGTATGCTTATTTGCATAGCTTAACATTTCGAATAAACGGGTATTTTATGCCATTGACTAACTCCTTCCTGAATTTTGTTTGTGTTAGAGCGTAAATACAGGTGTTGGTGCACGAATTCACAAGCCGGAGCATGAATCCAATTTCTTGAAAGGTAAATATTGGGTCGTTTGAAGTCTTGTCTTCATAATTATAGTTTGTTTCTTGCCATATTAGAGCACGTATGACATAGGTCATCCACAACGCTATAAAATTAGCAGACAATGCAAAGAGCAAGATGATGGATTTTCTCCGGTTTACCACCTCTGAGTCAGTATTATTCTGTCTATTTCCCTGGATCTGAAGGCGACAGCGGATCCGGTTGGATATTATAATATGTCTGACAGTCAGAGCATTGAATATCAAAATGAGTACGATTGGAAGCAACGGCGTAATTATACTGTCAACCCATTCATACACTTTCCAAAATAATGATGTGTAATAGCTTGGTATTGCGATACAAAACCATGGTATATTGTCAATAACAAACGAAGGAATAAATACAAAGTACCAAATAATTGAGCGCAAACAGCTCACCACGCTCACAGTTATTATGACCACAAATGCAGTTCTCTTATTGCAGTATCTTGATCTGAGTTTCTGGCAACAAATTGCTACAAACCGATCACATGTGAAAGCAACTGTGAACCAAACTGAACAGTCCAGTGCTGCGAGGAATAGAACAACTCTCACAGCGCACACTGAAGTAATGGATAAGAAAGTAACTGGGAAATAAAGATTGTTAATTCGGTTCAGTAAGACATTAAGGATGACGAGAAGTAGATCTGCTGTTGACATTGCTAACAAATAGCGAGTGATGCACCGAGAGAGTCCACACCTGCCTCGATTCAGAATCACAATTGCCACTACGTTAACTGTAAGAAAAATAAAGAGAGATGCACCTCCGCATGATTATAGTCATAGCAAAAACAATAGGTTAACTGGTCATCTAAATCACACCAGTTGACTCAGGTTCATATTACACCATTCATGGTGAAAAAATACAATGGAATTATGGATTCAAGCAAACTCCAGGGGAGAAGAAAGATGAGCTTTTAACCAATGGACAAAGACTAAATCAATCAGCGAGGAATGAAAATTATAATGAATGCAATATTTTAATGCAAGTATGTGATGCTGACAGTTTCAACAAACGTTTAATAACCTTTTCCACGCTTATCAAACTGGTAACATGGAGAAAAGCAAAACAAATTAAAGTGGGAATAAGGACAAGGTATTTTACATCAATTCACCCAGGCAGAAACTGAGCACGTGAACTGCTAGGATAATTTTTGTTTGGAAGGGGAAATCAAATGGTCCAATATGAGGTTTAGGTTACTGGACTGGCCCTGTCACTTACTAGCGTCCATGCTTTCTCCCTTATGCTTATCACAAATCTGCAGGAGCTGCAAATGGAGTGCGAAAGAGCCAGGGGGATGAGGATGTATAGGAGCATGTGAGAATCATTATTGAATTTAGTAGATGTGGTCCTTTGTCAGAAAAATAATCCAATATTTGGAAGGTGTGTTTGCAGCCTGCCTGACTGACACTACATCCACAAAATCATCCACTTCCTCCACCCAATAACACTTATTCGGTGCATTGCGTGCTATCGATAGGATTCACTGCAAAATGTCACTAACAGCATCTTCCATATCTACAAAGACTTCCACCCAGAACGACAGTAGCCAAACAAGGAAACAACATCCCCTGCAAATTTCCCTCCAAGCCACTCACCATCCTGACTTAGGAATATATCGCTGTTACTTCACAGTCGCTGGGTGAATATCCAGGAATTCCTTCTCTTGAAGCATTCTGGTCAACTCACAGCAGGTGGACTGCGGCGTTTCAAGAAGAAAACTGAACACCACCCTCTCAATTGCAATGAGAGACAGGCAAAAAATGCCGGCCCAGCCAATCATGCTCATGCCCCACGTATGAATGAAAGAAATGATGTAATATGAATCCAGATTTCAGTTTGAATATGTAAGTTCATTTTAAGATAACTTGCATTGAAAAGATTTTTTTGGCGTGAAACAAATGCTTTTGGGTGGAATGACAAAAGAAGTCACTTGATCCCCGGATTCCACTTCTACCTTCAAAGAGATAATTGATGTCGAACAAATGCGTAGAAACATCTGAAGGTTCAGAAGCTTCTTCACTGAACAAAGGAAAGATATAAACCTTTGCGCATTTATTTTTAGATTAGATTTTTAGATTACATTACAGCGTGGAAACAGACCCTTCGGCCCAACAAGTCCACACCGACCCGCCGAAGTGCAACCCACCCATACCCCTACATTTACCCCCTTACCTAATACTACGGGCAATTTAGCATGGCTAATTCACCTGACCTGCACATCTTTGGACTGTGGGAGGAAACCGAAGCACCCGGAGGAAACCCACGCAGACACGGGGGAGAATGTGCAAACTCCACACAGTCAGTCGCCTGAGGCGGGAATTGAACCCGGATCTCAGGCGCTGTGAGGCAGCAGTGCTAACCACTGTGCCACCGTGCAGCCATTTTGTCCCACCTTTAGCAATTACAGAACAATCATGTTATTAATTACTTACATACGCTCCCAATCCAATTCACAATGTGACTAGATGGTCAGTGATGGATAGTCTTTATAGATGACTGCTAGTATTCCATAATCTTGTGATATTTCCCAGTCACCCTTATCGCTATGTTGCAGCTTTATAATGCGTGCTTTATTAAACCACATTCCAATATTCTACTTCTGCAAATGCAATTCAATAATCCCGCTAGCATATGGGTTCCTCATTACTATTTAAGGCTGCCACCTCCAGGGGCCAAAGTGGTGGTTTCCAATTAAAGTGTAGATCGGTTTAAGTTACTCTAAGATTTCATCTAAAAAGTAAGCTTCAGCGATAAATAAGTTGAATACTGGGAATGTACGTTGGCTCTTATTTATAGAGATCTGTTTTCTTTAGTGAAACACAACTCCATGAAGCAATAGATAGTGTTTATTAAACGTTTCTCTGATGCGACTCATCTTAAATTTGATGCTTGTTTTCAATCAGACAATCATAAAATCATGCATCACGGAAACATACACTTCAGCCCAACTTGTCCCTGCCAACCAGTTTCCCCAAACTAATTTGGTCCCACTTGCCTGTGCATGACCCATACCCCTCTAAAGCTGTCCTGTTCCTTCACCTGTGCAAATACATTCTAACATTAACTGCACCTGCATCCAGCACTTCCTGTTGCAGTTCGCTACAGAAACGAAGGGCATTCTGTCTGTGGACGTTGCTCCTCAGGCCCCTCCGAAAGATTTCTCCTTTTCCTTTCAAATTATGATCTCTAATCCTGGACTCCCCGACCATAAGCAAAATAGCTTGGCTATTCTTCTTATCTATGCCCCGCATGATTTTAAACAATATTCCAAAACTAGCCTCACAAACGGCCAGTACAAATGCAACATGACAATCCAACTCTGACATGCATTGATGTGAGCTAGAAGGCAAGGAAGCCAAATGCCTTATTTTCCAACCTGTCTACCTGCGACAAATCTTTCAATTAACTGTGCACCTGAACCATGAGGCCTTTCTGTTTGACATTAAGTCCCAGGAAACCTCCATTACTATATAAGTCCTGCCCTTGTAAAGAAAAATGCAATGCTTCATGTTTATCCCAATTAAATTCCATCTGCCACTCATCGGCCTGTTGGCCCAATTGTTCAAGTTCCCCTTGTAATTTTAGAAAACGTTTTTACTGTCTACTTCACCACGGAAGTTGGTGTCACTCTCAAACTTACTGGGCATGCTAAAACTGAATTGCTTCTCTGAGATTAGTGACTGCCTGGAATTCTAAACACTGAAAATTCTGGAAGTTAGCTCGCTGAAATCACTTGAAGAAGAGGTAGTTAGATTTTTGAAATTTCATGCAGTTAAGTGATATGTGGAACCAGCACAAAATAACAGGTTAGCCCTGAATTCATCGAACAGCCAGCTGGCTTGAGGATAGCCTATTTCTGCTTCGATGTAGCATGCTGTTATTCCCAATCAAGATCCTTCAGTTACCATGGGTTTGTAACGATAATGACATTGTGAGAATTCAAGCTTTAGAGTAGATCAACGTATGGGAGGAAAGACTTCCAGGGAATCAGAAAAAAAAGTTTGTTGAATACTTCAATCATCAAAATTAACATACAGCCATGTTTGAACTTTGAATTGTAAAAACAAATCTGCTTGCAAACAGCTGAGTGCAGAACCCCAAGAAGAAAGCATTCAGAACCATATTCAGAAATAGAAGCGTTGATGTAGGGAGGACTTTCTGGTGAACGGCGTGGTATTCTTCTTTGGACGGGATATTGACTTTGCAGGCCATGTTTCAGTTTTATAAGACTTTGGTTCGGCCACATTTGGAATACTGGCCACAGTTCTGGTCACCTCGCTACCAAAAGGATGCGGATGCTTTGGAGAGGGTGCACCGAAGGTTCAATGGAATGTTGTCTGTCATGGGATGGTGCTAGATTTGAGGAGATGATGAGTAGATTAGAAGGATGTTCATTGGAAAGAAAGAAGTTGGGGGGGGGGGGGGGGGACCTGATTGAATTTTGCGAAATCATGAGAGGTTTCGACAGGGTGGATAGTATGAAACGTTTTCTCAGAGTGGAGGATTCAATTACTAGGGGTCACAAGTTCAAAGTGAGAGAGAAAAAGCAGCAGAGATATAGGTGGAACGTTCTTCACGCAGACAGTGGTAGGTGCCGAGAATGCATTGCCAGTGGGGAATTTGGAGAGGGAACTATAGCGACATTTAAGATTTATCTCGGCAGATACATGATTGAGCAGAGAGCAAAGGGATACAGATCCTTACAAAATAGGCGGCAGGTTTAGATCTGGATCGGCGGAAGCTCGTTTGGGCCAAAGGGTCAGTTCCTGTGCTGTTAGGCTCTTTGTTCTTTGACAACGACACGAGGGTGTACAGAAACTGAGAAACGGCTCAAAGGTGGCATGGTTGCTCAGCGGTGAGCACTAATGCCTCCCCGTGCCGGAGACCCGGTTTTGATAACAACATCGGGTGACTGTGTGATGTTTGCACATTCTCGCCATGTTTACATGGGTTTCCTCAGGGTGGTCCATTTTCCTCCCACGGTCAAATGATTTGTAGGTTAGTGTGCATTGGCCATGCCAAATTGTCCACATGTTCAGGGATGTGCAGCCCATATCGATGAGGCATAGAAAGTGCAAAGTTATACGGATCGTGGAGACGGATGGGTCTGTGCTGGATGTTTGTATGAAATCGATGGACTCGATGGCTTGCTTCCACACTGTTGTCATTCTATGATTATATATGAACTGTTCTGTGGAAGAAAATTCAGAGAGTATGAAAGTGCTGAAATGGCAGAATTAATGGAAAACAAATATCATTCTCACAAAATATGTTATCTTGTTGGTCCACCTGTAGAGCAAAATATCCATTCAGAGTCATCGAGTCAGAGAGTTGTACAGCATGGAAACAGAGCCTTCGGTCCAACCTGTCCATGCTGACCAGATATCCCTAGCCAATCTAGCCTCTCTTGTCAGCACTCGGCCCACATCCATCCAAACACTTCCTATTCATATACACATCCAGATGACATTTAAACGTTAAAAATGTGGGAGACTCTACCACATCCTCTGGCAGCTCATTCCATACACGTGCTACTCTCTGCGTGAAGATGTTGCCCCTTAGGTCTCTTTTATATCTTTCCTTTCTCACCCACAAGCTATGCCCCTCTAGTTCTGGACTCCCCCACCCCAGGGAAAAGGCTTTGTCTATTTATCCCATCCATGCCCCTCATGATTTTATAAACCTCATAAGATCACCCCTCTGCCTCCAACGCTCCAGGGAAAACAGCCCCCAGCCTATTCAACCTCTCCCTATAGCTCAAATCATCCAAACCTGGCAGCATCTTTGCAAATCTTGACTGAACCCTTTCAAGTTTCACAACATTTTACCGATAGGAAGGAGAACAGAATGCATGCAATATTCCAACAGTGGCCTAACCAATGCTGCAGCATGACCTTCCAACTCCTGTAATCAATACACTGACCGATAAAGGAAAGCATACCAAAATCCTTCTTCACCATCCTATCCACCTGCGACTCTACTTTCAAAGAGCTATGAACCTGCACTCTAAGGTCTCTTTGTTCAACAACACTCCCGAGGACCTTACCATTAAGTGCAAAAGTCCTGCTAAGATTTGATTTCCCAAAATGCAGCACCTCGCATTTATCTAAATTAAACACCATCTGCCACTTCTCATCCCTTTGACCCATCTGAGCAAGATACGTTGTAATGTGAGATAACCTTCTTCGCTGTCCACACAACTCAAATGTTGGTGTCTTCTGCAAACTTACTAACTATACCTCTTATGGTCACATCCAAATCATTTGTCCAAATTAGGAAAAGTAGAGGGCCCAGCACCGATTCTTGCGGCACTCCACTGGTCACAGGCCTCCAGTCTGAAAAGCAGCCCTCCATCACCACCCTCTGTCTTCTCCCTTTGAGCCAGTTCTGTGTCCAAATGGCTAGTTCTCTCTGTATTCTATGAGATATAACGTTCTAACCAGTCTCCTGTGAGGAACCTTGTCGAATGTCTTAATGAAGTCTATACAGATCATATCTACCGCTTTGCCCTCATCAATCCTCTTTGTTTCACAATTTTACAACATTAAATTACACAAATAAACGTGATGTGCACTTCCGGGAAAAAATACCAGGTTTAACTCAACACTATGTTTGGAAGAAAAATCTGAACATGTCCTGCAAAACCACACATGATCTGACTTGGCTTTAATGACAACACCAGGTAATTAAACGCAACCATATGTTTTTCGAATCAACCTCTTAAGAGATGTCATGACACATCTGTGAAGCAGGTGGGACTTGTAGTGGTCCACAGGTTGGGACTCAGAGCATCGAGACAGGAGAGCTGAATGTTGCTAGCAATTTACTGTGGAGGCAATGCAACTCAACCAGATTAAATTGTAACAGTCAGATTATCGTAGTACATATTAATTAATCACAGGCATCATACTGAGGAAATATTTATTCAAGCTCATAACGGACAAATACAGTGGCATCAATAATTATATGAGGCGAACATGGTGGGACTAACCTGATGGTTCTAAATTGAGGTTATTTTGCATTGATGTGTTTGATAAGGTTGGATGTAATATTACATCTTCCTCCAATAACTGGCCTTTGAAAACAATCAGTCATACATAAGCTTGAATTCAGGACCATGTAATCACCAGCAATTGGGGAATATATTTCATAAGTAACAATCACTGGAAAATTATTGCAATAATCACAAAACAGTGAAATCATAGTGAACTATGGGAAAAGGTAACGAGCTCATATACACAATAAAAGTGAAAGTTCCATGTACTCATTATTTTCATATTCTCATTAGGCGACATTTACAACTCACTCAAGGCATCATGAGTAATTTTGGAACATGTAGTCTAAGGAAGGATGTCTTGGTCTTAAAGGAGTTTCAGAGGAATTTCACAAAAATGATCCTGGAGAAGAATAATTTGTTATTTCAGGAGGAGTTGAGGACAATATATCTGTACTCGGTGGAGTTTGGATGAATGAGGGGAAGTCTGAAACCCACAGAACACCGAGACACGGATAGAGAGGACGTGGAGAAGATGTTTCTCGGAGGGGAGACTCGAATCCGAGGACACAGTGTTAGGGGGAAGGGAAACTTTGAAGAGCTGAGATGTGAGAATGTCTTCAGCCAGAAAGTGTGGAACTCATTGTCATAGAAAGGCTGCGGGGCCCGTCACTGTGTGCATTTAAGACAGCGATCATTTCTTGATGAGTAAGGGAATCAAAGGTGGCAGAGATGAGGCATAAGAATGGGGTTCAGAAACCCTTCAGCCATGATCGATTGGACTAGAGGATTCGTTGGGCCAAATGGGTTAGCTTTACTCCTCTACTTCATAGTCTCATGATCTCTGTAAAAGTAACAATTAACATTTGATCCACCCAAGTGTCAGGCAATTACTATCTCCAACAAAAAAGGTTCTAACCATCCCCCTTTGATATTCAGAGACACTACCATCACGTGAAACACCATTATCAACATCCTGAGGATTGCCATTGATCCAACATTGCGCTGGATTAGCCACATCAGGATTGTTTCCATAACAGTATGTCTGAGGCTAGGAATTCCGCAGCCAAAGACTCACCTCCTAACTCTACACAGAAACCGCCAACTCTTTCGGGTTTATCTAACATTTCCTTTGTTTAGTGAAGATACCCTGCATCTGCCTTTTTTTTCCAGGAAATATCAGCCCGCTTGATTGTCATCCATATCCAGAAAGCTTCAGTCTGACCCGCCACTATCGTTCAGTGAAAGCAGTGGGTGCCATCTGCAAGATGAATTGCAGAAGCTGACCAAGGCTCCTCGGGCAGCCCCCTCTGAACCTCACAACCACAACTGTCTCGAAGCAGCAGATGTATGGGAATGGCAACACTAGCAACTTCGTTTCAAGCCACTCACCCTTTCCTATCACGGAAAGACATGGCCCTTCCTTCAGTTTTATGGATAAATTGAAAGATATCTGAACAGTTCCTTGAAGAGGAACTCTTTAGCAGGACGTGGGCCATAGGCGGGCAAGTGTGGACGTCAGGATCAGTTTCTGTGCTGCATGACTCAATGTGGGTGCTCTTCCAACAACTGGTCTTCACTTGTTTGAGGAGGCCCCTCACCACCATCTTCTCAAGTGTAATTCGGTAATGGGGATTAAATGGTGACTCAGCCTCCTCAGTATTGCACTAATTATTCTGTGAAACGTTCTTAAATAAAACAGCTTCAGCACATGGAGATCAACACTATTGGTGAAATCATGAGGAATGCGTAACTTGGAAGTCAGCAAAAGTGGGGAAAGTGTGTCAAATTTCATAAAAGAATGGAGAGTAGAGTTAAACATGTTGAACACAAATATTAGTGGATTTGATCACTTACCAATAATTCCAATAGTTGCAAGTATCGGGTAGTAGATTCTTGCTATTTGTAAGATTGCTGAATATTTCATTCTGTTCCACGCTGGTCCATTTGTTGCTGTAGAGACAATGATTCTGTCCGCCGAAATACAATAACATTGTCAAGATAACCTCTTTTTTATTTGGAAGCCAAACTTCCTGTGAGACCCTAAATCTGTTTGAATCACGAATTACATTAGTCATAGTAATCTAAACAAGCATCAAATAAAGCACTTTCCTCTGAGGGTTACAGCGCAACAGGATCTGTGTTGATGACAGAAATGCCATTAATTTCCCGAGAAGTAGGACTAAGTTATATTGTCACGTGTACTCAAGGAAAGAAGTGCATGAGTGCAGTGAAAATTGTGCAATCTCGCCATTTCCAGCACCATCTTAGGTATGAAGGAACCTTGGTGCAAAACATTGGGCCAATAATAGAAAAGTAAAGAAACAAAGTTAAGAGTTAAACATTACAATCCTACTTAGTATGAAGTCAAAAATAAAGAAGTAACGTTAAAAGGTAAAAGACTACTTTTCAAATATTTTCAAAAAGTTGAACAATGGGCTACTGTTTGTAATAAAGCTATTGTATAACATACTGAGGTGTAGGTTCATTGTTGCTTCTTACATCAACAAAATAATGGAGAGATTTTCCGTGAGCAGGCATCTCACACAGATAGCCACTTGAGCCCCGTTGTCTCTGATCAAAGAAGGGAGCTCTGTATTTCTGGAAGGAGATTCCATTCAGAGCACCCTCAGAAATGCGGCACGATATTTCCATCCTGACAGCTGCTTCCTGGCTCGAACTGTCTTATAATTGTTATGGACGAAGGCAGAACACTCAAAGCGTTATTCAGCAGGCAATCCAGACCATAACTTTTCAATTTGCTTCAGTACGTGTACAGTAAGAATTACACGGAGTAAGCTAGCTAGGTTGACTTACAGGTTTTAAAACAGACAAAAAAAATCACCAAAATACACAATGAAACACAAGGACCAGAATATAGAGCCCCTCCAGAACTTAATCTATCTCAACCAGACTTAATTATGCTGTTCCAAAAACACACAACATTCCCAATAAGCAAACCCAGTTAAACAAAAATGGAGCAGATGCTTCCAGGTTGAAGTTTGAAGGGCAGAAAGCGAGACAGAATTTCTACACAGCTCATTGTTGAACTCCTAACTCGTTCTTGCCTGAACTGAACTGCTCAGGTCGAGAGCTGACCTCTCCCCTTTCATTGTACAGGTAACTTCCATAATATGACAACGTTGGCCTGAAGTCCCATCTGTTTACATATAAGCAAAATGACCTCGCAATACCCTTTAATCTCTGTACCAAATGAAGCAATTACCTTATTAGTCAGTCTCTTAAATGTGGCCGGAACGTTTTACGCACCGAATGATTTGATATTGTCCATTTGGCGTTACGGAAGCCAAAATCTCATTTGCTCTTTCTGACAGAGATACTTGCCAGTAGCCTCTGAGCAAGTCAAACTTAGAATTATAAGTTGCTTGTCCCACTTTTTCGACACAGTCCTCTGACTGTGGAATTGGATATGCTTCATTCTTTGTCATGGTGTTGAGTTTGTAATAGTCCACACCTAATCGTTGGTAACATCGTTGTCACCATGACTAAGGGTGAGTTCTAGTCACTGTATCCTATTTTGAATATGCCATCTTGGAGCATGCAATCCCCTTCTGAACCTGTGCCAACTTTGGACGGTTATGCCCACAAGAATGTTGTTCATTGTAATTGCATCTCCTATATCTACATCATTCACAATTAAGTTAGTACTTCCCAGTTTATTTCCACAGATCTCCCCATGTGATAGTAATAACTTTTTCAGGTCATTTAGATTTTCTTGTGGAAGGTAACTCAATAATTTACCCCAACTTTTGACGACTTCTTCATTGTCTAATCTGATTTGAGGAATGTCCAGTTCAGAATCCTCTGAACTTGCTTCTTCCTTCTTTGCTGTAATCATTAACACCTTCTCCTCTTGCCTTCCTTCCCTATGAAAATGCCTTTTGAGCATATTCTCATGATACGCTCTCGTGAGATTTCTTCCTGTTTGGAGTCCTTATCAAGTAGGTCACCTCACTCAGTTTCCTTTCAATTCGATAAGGTCCATTAAACCTTGCTTTTAAAGGGTCACCTATAAATGTAAATAACACAAATACCTTGTCCCCAATTGCAAAATTGCCATATCGTGATTTCTTATGCACTTCCTGTTTCATTGTACGCTGTGATACTTTAAATGCTGTCTCGCCAGCTTTCCAGCTCTATTTAATCGTTCTCTAAAGTTTGACACATAGTCCAAATGGGTGGTCTCTGAATTCTGACTTCTTCATTTCTCCTTAATCAATTTTAACGGTCTTCTTAGTTCATGCCCAAAATTTAATTCAAATGGACTCAATTTGGTCGATTCATTCGAAGTATCCCTAACTGCATAAAACACAAACGGAGCCCCCTTATCCCAATCATCTGTATGACCCTGATGGTAAGCCGGCAACATGGGCTTTAATCTTTGATGCCATCTCACAAGCACTCCCTGCGATTCCAGATGGTACGCAATAGATTTGAATTACTTTAATCCCAAGTTTTCCATAACATCCTTCAATAGTTTGGATCTGCAGTTTAATCCTATATCTGACTGGATCTCAATCGATAGTCCGTATCCAATAAACAAAATAAAGAAATTCTTCTCCAAACATTTTAGCTGTGGTGTTGCCTCTGGAACTCTAGACTACTCATCCATTATTGTAATAAATACATAATCCCATTTTTGTTTGAGGTGGGGACCTACACAATCATTCAGGTCTCTTGTGAAAGGTTCCTCCAATGCTGGAATATGTATTAAAGGTGCAGGCTTTATTACTGCCTGCGATTTTCTGATTAGCCAACATGTAAGACACGTCTGGCAAATTCAACGACATCCTCGTATAGTCCAGGCCATAAAAAATGCCTTTGTATTTTTACCTGAGTTTTCCTCACCTCCAAATGACCTCCAAGTGGTCACTCATATGCCACTCGCATCATTGCCTTTCTATACCCTATGGGCAAAACAACTTGATGAATCCCTGCTCATTTCTCATCGGCTTGAAAGTGTAATGGTTATCATTTCCTTAGAAAGACATCATTTATTTAGTAAAAACACACAGGCATGCATTCACTCTCCTTCTCTCTAAATGCCTTTTGATACAAGTGTTTTAAGTTCTCATCTTTCTGCTGTAATTCAATCAGTTTAGCAGAGCTAAAGATACTTGCATGTTTATCTATTCGCTCCTGCTCTGTGCCACTTACCTGATCAAAAAAACGTATTGGATAAAGCTATGTCAGCTTCCTTTTCTATGCCTTGTGATCTCTGCTGCTTCAACTTGTGCTCCTGTGATCTTGTGATCACACAATCCGGGAATATTTCTGGAAAAAACATTCTTGATTTCTTCAGTTGCCTGTGTCTCCACTGGCTTTTCAAGTAGATGAGGCAGCACGCCTACGCTCTCTCAGCTATATCATTTGCAAGGACAAATTGTATTCCTGCAGCTGAGAGTTTGTTCGGTACAAATTTTCCACTCTCCTCTGGACTCTCTTGCCTCACTTTACATAGTTGAGCACTTGTTTGTCTCCCCATGAATTCCTGTTACAAGTACCTGTACTGGCAATAGTCCCTCAGGAGTGCATATCTTCTCATCCTTCAGCATTACAGACTGATAGGATCCTGTGTCCCTTAATATTGTAACCTCTTTACATACTGCTTCTGGCCAATGTGTCCCTTGCATGTATATTTTTGAAGCAAATCTAGCACTTCCTCCTTAATCAACCTCTGATCATCTTGTACACTCCGAGGAAGTTGTCTAATTTCCCTTGTGCTTTTTGTTACTAGTCCAACGAAACTTCCAGGCTTGTCTGATTTCTCCACACCTAGCCCAACAACACTGTGATTTCATGTGGCCCACTTTACTACAAAAGAAAACACCGGAGCCTTTGAACTTCTTTGTCCCCCTCAATGGTTTCTTTTTTACCCTGGGGCAAGTTATCCTTATGATCTTCGCTGAGATCTACTTTTCCCTTTCCACATGAGGATGTCTCTTTGCCCAAATTTATCTCCCTCAGGGACTGACATTGATTCTGGAAGCCAAACCGAGTTTTATGGGTCAGCACATAATCATCAGCCACTTCAGCTGCTACCCTTGCCATTTTAAATGTCTGCTTTTCCACATGACCTTCAGCCTTTATCTCCTGCCTTTTAAAATTTCTTTCCTTTTTAATCGTCAGTTTTTGAAGTTCAAAAGCTCTTTCCTTTTTCTTTCTCTGCTCTCTCGTTTTCCCTCTCCTCTTCAGTTAATTGCAACTCAAACTATTCAATTTCTGCTATCCTTTCCTTCTTTTCTCGCCTCTAACTCAGGCTGCTTCATTTGCAATTACATTCTTGCCATCTCTATTGATTCTGATGGTTTCTCCAGCAAGTTTAACTACAGAGCTCCTGCTGTAATTACCTCTCCTTTCCTCACAGAAGCAGGCAGGTCCAATTCTAGCTCGTCTGCTAATTCCTGCAGCTTGGTCTTGTTTACCTTTTATTAAACTTCCAAATCACCACATCCTCTTCCAGAAAACTTTTGGCGACAGAAAGAGCCATTACTATCCCAAGCTTTGCCTACCCAACCAACCCAACACCCGAAGTAAAGACACCAGCACCTACCACTTGCTGTTTAAAATCCCGCAAAGAGCCCCAATCTGTTATGGACTAGGCCAGACCACTCAAAAATATCTTCGGCAGGCAACCCAGATCATAACTTTGCAATTTGTTTCAGTATGTGTACAGTGAGATTTACACAGAGTAAGCTAGCTAAGTTGACTACCAGGTTTTCAAACAGACAAAATAATCTATTCACAAAATTATACAATAAAATAAAAGAACAGAATATAGAACCCACACTGAACTCCATCTATCCAAACTAGACTTAATTATGCTGTTCTGAGTATACACAACAGTCCCAATAGGCAAAGCCCGTTAAATCTCAGGAAGGAAAATGGAGCAGATGCTTACAGGTTGAATTTAGAAGGGCAGAAAGAGAGAGAGATCTTCCACACAGCTCACTGTTGAACTCCTAACTAGTTCTGGACTGAACGGAACTGCTCTGCTAGAGAGCTGACCACTACTCTTTCCTTATACAGGTAACTTCCAGAACATGACCACCTTGTCCTGAATTCTTATCTGGTTACGTATTTAAAAAGCCTCTCAATACGCTTTAATCTCTATACCAAATCAACTTAATCGGCACTGGTAGCATTTACGACCCCTCTGGAAAAAAAAAACAGGACACAGTATCCTCGGAAAAAGGACCAGATTTTGGAAAAACAGAACCATCTTTGTGACATGCAAAAAGGACAATTTGTTAGGGCTGGATGAGTAATTTGACCAAGGGGGAATGAAGTGAGACACCAGGTTAGTAGGGGTGCAAGGTGGCTTGGATGCTAATGTGGCAGGCATGTAGAGAGCCAAGTGAGGAGGGGTTAGACGCCAACTAGAATGTAGTTGGTGTTGTGCTTATAATAAGGTGAACCAGGTCAATTTCATAAAATGACTTCTGTGTTTGGAGCTGTTAACCTGATCCAATCAGGGTGTCCCGGCCGACTAATATAAATGGGAGTGTTGCCTGCCCCTCTTCCGCGGTTACGTTAGGGCCCGGGTGTCCTTGGAGAAGGAGCACGCGGTGTCGACCAACACCCTGGAGTTGTTCAGGGAGAGGTGGGCGCCGCAGGGAGTGGAGTGCATCATTTCTCCTTCCAACTCTATTTTGATTTAGTCCCTACCCTCCCCTTCACTGTTTTGATCACACAGCACTGCCCTTTGATGTGAAGGGCAGTGTTTGTCACTGGCCACTCGGGTGTTTTCCTATCTTCCTGGTGGTGGAATTTAAATAAAAATGTGTTCACTTTGTGTCTTTCACTGTGTCTCACACCTGCACACACACACCATGGGTGCTGGAGAAAAAAATAAGCACTACCGCACTTAGGTGGTAGTGTGGGGGTTAATAAAAGAAAAAAAGAAAAAAAGAGAAGCAAAAAAGAAAAAATAAAAAAAATAAATGGGAGTGTCAGAGTTCTCTTCATTGAAAGCTTAGTCTGAAGAAGCTGGAACAATATCAAATGCTTTTCAGGTGTAAATGAATAGTGTGGGGGTTAATAAAATAAAAAAAAATAAAAAAAAGAGAAGCAAAAAAGAAAAAAAAATAAATGGGAGTGTCAGAGTTCTCTTCATTGAAAGCTTAGTCTGAAGAAGCTGGAACAATATCAAATGCTTTTCAGGTGTAAATGAAGGATCATTTGGAGATGGGATAGTGGCATCTATGGCACTGGGATTAATTAAATAACCTTGCAAAAACATTTACTCACTGAAGCCACACCGAACTTCAAACAGGCACTTCAATTGGCTATGTCATCTGGAAATGCAGCAAGTGGAGCATAGGATTTTCAGTGCATGTCGATGCACATAGACACCCTCGCAAGAACAACTGCGCTGGGGAATACCATTTGAATGGAGGCAATTACACAGCTTCACTCAGGACATATCGTGGACAGAGGGTCTCCAAATCAGCCCACAGCAAAACTCGAAAGCAAAATCAAGTCTTTGCCAAGCGGTTCACGTTTCCTTCAGGGCCTGGTTGGGAAAGACAATGTAGCTGCTGCTGGAATTAGAAGTGTCAGAAAAGAAGTGTCCCACTGGGCCTGAATTGAGTAAGAGAGCTCATAGGGCGGTATCCAGGAGGGTGCACACTCCGGGAAGCCCACCTACACCTGGCTTGCAACAATTCAATTGCTTTGCAGCTCACAATCCAGAACTGACCAAAGTAAGTACCTGTTGAAATGGTCACCCAGCTCTAATGCAGTATAGTGCTGGTGCAGCCATATCATTGATTGAAGTGTTTGTCTTTAAGAAACTGCCCTCTGAACTCCAAATTAAGTTTGCTTAAGACCTCGATTCGACCGACAACCAACACTGGGTAACCTTTTCAGACTAAGGGTACAACTTCAGTGATGGTTTCATATGATTAAGCAGCTGTTTCAGTTACCACTGATTTTAGCAAAAGGCTCGGGCCCAAGTTGGATGGGGCGCAATTGATAAAAATTCACCTTGATTGACTCAGAATTTTGCTGTTAGAATATAGCTGGCAGGATACAATCGCAACTAATTACCCAGAGGATTTTCAGGAAGGTCTTGGAGATTATCAAAGGAGGTCAGTCCAACATGCATGCACAATGCACGTTGACCAAGAAGCAAGTCCATGATCCCAATAGGCCCGCCCAGCACCTAACCACCAATAGCACGAACGAAAATCAGGAGTTCTGATGCTGTAAGCGTAAACCATTCCTCAGGGTGAAGGGCTTATGCCCAAAACGTTGACTTTCCTGCTCCTCGAATGCTCCCTGACATGCTGTGCTTTTCCAGCGCCACACTTCACCATGATCTAAGTTTGCTTTCCTTTCTGAATTACTCAGAAGTGTGGTCTCCAGTGGTGTCTTTCAAATAGCAGCATCTGACTGGCGAGAAAATGCTCACATGGTGATGGCAGCAGCTTGAGTTTGGGGTGGACATGTGCAGGTTGATGGTCGAAGAAGGACAATATGTTTTTCAAGTCACAGCAAATTAAAAAAGTCTAAAGTTTGTACTTTGCACACTTTGTCACTTTATTTGCTCTCTTGTCATTCTTCTTCCATCACCTCCTTTTGGTTTATTCTTCCAAATGTTTAGCGAGTCATTTCCAATTTGATTTAGTGTTCTTTTCTCGGTTCAACACCTGAATATCATCTTTCGGATGTAATTCAATCTCAATAGCAAATAGTGTCTTAGTTTTTGCTAATTCAGTCTTCAGTCTCATTATTTTTAACCTGAGAGTCCAGGATTCAAGTCTCAGAAAGAACATAGATTACACTAACGAAATCCTTATTCAATTAATGTGATTCTTTTTCTCATATTCACTGATATTAGAATAGGAACATATACCATATATGTGTCTGTGTGCGTTTCTCTCTCTCTGTCTCGCTGTTCATCTGTGTTTACGTTTCTGTGTGCGTGGTGGGCCCCTGTATCTTTGTGTGTTTTTATGTGTGTGTGTGTGTTTGATGAGGTCTACCTGCACTTTCTCCGAGACAGAAATTTGAATGAATGAATTAAAACGTGAGGAATAAAAATCCCAGTCTCTTTCTTTGTTTCCCTCGCTGTTGTCTTGAGTTGAAAGTGATCCCCCAACATTTTTGTTAGCAACGGTGCTCTCTCTCTCTCTCACATTGTCATACCTACCGCCAGTCTTCACCCTGCCTTCTATCAGACCTAACATCAGTCTGTCTCCTTCTCTGATGGTTAGATTGAAATTACGTATTGTTTAGACTTGTATTCAGTCAGTGACCCACTGAAATATAACCCAGATTGACACTTCTGTGATGGATCATTCTTTTGGTTGTCTTCAAGTATATCATTCGAGGACTAGACTACACGAATTCCGAAATAATATTTGAAGAATTTAGAAACATGGCTTGAGGGGGTTGAGTTTCTGAACAAACTCATGAATTTACACACCAACCCAGTCCACGTTCAGGCACCAAATCAAGCATTCGCTGAAATCTCCAATGGCATAATTTACACAATGAATGAAAACACTGCACGTCTGAAAGTGAGCCGACTGTGTCACAGCGTTTCCACCCTGGGTTTCAAATTTCTACGTGACCCCAAGTGAGGAGCAGTTCAACAACGCTTAAGTTGTAATGGAGTTGAGATTTTGTTGGAATGAATGTGGGGGCACGACGTGCAGGTCAGGATGGTGAACGTGAGGAATTTTGGCTCCAACATTCCGATTATCACCTTGTCAGATTAGTTCCTTATCAACGTGTCATTAAAGGGCAAAACAAAGTAAGTGTAACAGTAGAAATCATGGTCATGGTACTATTTAGTAATAATGTAAAAATAAACTGCTGTGACATTGTTCTCTGCCTCTGTAATTTTTTTCCTTTCATTTGAAAGCCCTTGAGAGTTTTAACACCCACAGACACTTATTTCCGGGAATCCCAAGTTTGAAATGACGGAGGTTATCATAATACGTCCACTGTTGTAAATCTGGACGCTCAAGAGGGGCCTTTCGGTTCCGCGATTGGTCAAATAAGCAGAAGCAGCTTAGTCTGTTTTAACAAGTTTTAGCAATTTGTTATGACGCCCGGCATAGGTTATCCAGCAATGCATGGGTTAAGCACCTCTGTGCACTCTGGAAAGGCTGCATACAATCTTAAAACACAGACAACTTTTATAGGTCTCTTAACAAACCGAACAGCCCTAATTGCAAAATTCATCCTATAAAATGAAATGATATGGCAAATAATCATAAAATTAAGCCAATGGCATTTCCTGGGAATTGACTTGTTTTGCACTTGTTTAACTCCGGGACACCTGGTTTCCAAGGTCAGTTAGGATACTTTAATAATGTCATATCTTCCTTAGTTAATTCATACTATGAACAGGGCATTGTTTGCTAATCTATTTCAATTAGTTTAAGGATGCACGTTTCAGCAAAGTTAGATGCCATTGCTCCTAGAAATCACTTTGTTTTGCTATTTTATGTTAGTTGCATTAGGAAGCCATTTTTTAGTTTGTAGCAGCATGCATTAAATAGTTGCTCCTTCCAACACCATAAATCCAGATTTAAATCCTCATTATCTCACACCCAGCAGTTCTTGAGCTCCTACATTTCCGTATGACGCTTTTGCTGCACAACATGCTGCTCCATTGTACAAGTTGCACAGAGGGTCTTGTTTACAGTACCCATGACCATCTCCCCTCCTGTTTGACAGTATCCATCTGGCAGAAGTCTGCTTGGCATCGTTTGATCAAGATAACGAACTTGGCCGACTGGCCTTCGCATTTTATTAGCTTGCTTGGACACGTGCCCACCTCCCATCAGCTGATTTGATCAACTTTGAGCATCAGTCAAGAACAAGTCCACTTTAACCCGCCTGTGACCATGTGACCAATGCAAAACTCACTTGTGTATGCAACTACAATAGGCTATCACGGTTCTTATCACCTTTAGGTGATCATTATTGCAATCGTGTTACCAAGAGGCCCATTCTGAGATTGGTATTCCATTTCTTCTATGTTTGTTGTTGATAAAGATTCACTGTGATATTTTCATTTCTTGTTTCTGAATGAAATTCAAATTACACGGTTGGATTTGTAAAATAATGGAAGAATCCCTGATTTGTAATGTGAAACCTCTCTAAGAAGCTAGAAAGGTTAAGATCCATACAAGTGGTGCTGCTTGCCGAGGTGCTGAGATGGTAACACAACGTTGAGCAGCGATTATGAAACCCAAAGCATCCTTTCTCCCAACGTTCAACTTCGGATGGCACCACTTCAGTTTTCCTGAATGCTCTGCCCCAGAGGTGCTGCTATCATATTCTTGAAGTGACCTTGAGACACGCAGAACAGAAACAGACACTTCGCCTCAACTCGTCCGTGCAGACCAAACATAAACTGATATAGTCTCACTTGACATCCAGCTATTCAGTCCCCCTCTTGTCCTACTGTCATAATAATTCACCAAAGCCAACATGATAACCACCAGTTATAAATTTAAACGAGTTAATAGAAATCAACCTGTGAACGGCAGCTATATAATGTTGTCAGAGGTCCAGTTGTCAGAGGCACTTGGAAATTTGTCATTCAAATGCTGTTTCATTTTTTTTAACAACAAGTCTGTCAAGGGAACCACATCATCTGTAAAATTCGGAAACAACCTCCAATTAAATTACTGATACCAATAAAAGGAATGAAGGACTGAGGAAGTGTTTATCCCCAAAACGTCGACTCTTCTGCTCTTCGCATGCTGGCTGACCTGCTGAGTTTTTCCAGTGCCACATTTGACTCTGACTTTCCAGCATCTCCACTCCTCACTTTCTGGTTTCCAATCTCTTGTCTTTTCATCTGCAAGTGGTCTTCAGACTAACACGGACATTTCCTTCTCCAGGTACCAATTGGAACTATTTCCCACCACGTGACGCATACAAGATATTTATCTGATTGCCAATATCCTTTCGACCAACTTATCTTTCTTTCGGGGAAATGTGTGTTTGTAACTCATCAAATGATTCATTCATTAGTTGCAAGAGTCTTTTTTTTATATATTATTTCGTGGAACATGGGTATCGCTGACTGGACCAACATTTATTGCCGATCCATAGTTGTGCTTGAGAATGTGGTGTTTCCTTCTTGAACCACAGCATTTCATGTGCAGTAGATGGGTTAAAAATGCAATGACGTGGTATTTCTACAGTTTTGACCTAATGACAGTGAAGGAATGGCAATATATTTCCAAAAGCCACATAACAAAGTCTCCTCCCTCCCCTTTTCCAACTTTTTCTGTTGGGTAGAAGATGCAAAAGCTTGTGCATACGTGCCATCAGATTCAAGAACAGCTTCTTTGCTGCTGCTATCATATTCTTGAAGTGACCTTGAGTCACGCAGAACAGAAACAGACACTTCGCCTCAACCCGTCCGTGCAGACCAAACATAAACTGTTATAGTCTCACTTGACAGCATTTGGTTCAGAGACAATAGACAATGGACAATAGACAATAGATGCAGGAGTAGGCCATTCTGCCCTTCAAGCCAGCACCACCATTCATTATGATCATGGATAATCATCCTCAATCAGTATCCTGTTCCTGCCTTATCCCCATAACCCTTGATTCCACTATCCTTGAGAGCTCTATCCAACTCTTTCTCAAATGAATCTAGAGACTGGGCCTCCACTGCCCTCTGGGGCAGAGAATTCCACACAGCCACCACTCTCTGGGTGAAG
>NC_057755.1:4861320-4865167 GCF_004010195.1 Chiloscyllium plagiosum | reverse complement strand
CCTTCAGACCGAACAGTCTCTCCAACACCAAATCCTGGCAAATATAAATTCCCTTCAGTTCAGGTCCTTCAGCCACTGTTACCTCAGGGAGATTGCTTGTGTCTTCCCCAGTGAGCACAGATCTGAAGTACCGATTCAATTCTTCTGCCATTTCTTCCCCTGTAATATATTCCCCTGTTTCTGTCTTCAAGGGCCCAATTTTAGTCTTAACCTTTTCCTTTCACATACCTAAAAAAGCCTTTACTATCCTCCTTTATATTAATGGCCAGTACCTCATTTTTTCTCTGCGTATTTCCTTCTTAGTAATCCTCTGTTTCCTTCTTAGTTATAGCTCTCTACACACTTCCTATTGATGCAAACAGTCAGCTGTCTTTTTAACAATCCTAATTATAGCTACCAACAGCACATCCTCTGCTAGTTCATTCCATACGCTCACTGCTCTCTGCATGAAGAGGTTTGCTCCTTAGTACCACTTTAAATCTTTCCTCTCTCTCTCCGTTAGCATTGGCCCTCTCATTTTGAATTTTTCACAACTGGGAGAAGTACCTTGACTAGTCAACACATCTTTCAAAAGCTGATTGGAGGCAGATTTTCGCAGGTAAAGGGACGGCTGGAAAATTGGAAGCCTTCAGGAATGCGATAACAAGAATCCAAAGAAAGCATATTACTGTCAGGGTGGAAGGGAAGGCTGTTGGGTTTAGGGAATGCTGGCTGAGTGAAGAAATTGAGGGTTTGGTTAAGAAAAAGAAGGAAGCATATGTCAGGTATAGACAGGATAGATCGAGTGAATCCTTAGAAGCGTATAAAGAAAGTAGGAGTATGCTTAAGAGGGAAATCAGGAGGGCAAAACGGGGACATGAGATAGCTTTGGCAAATGGAATTTAGGAGAATCCAAAGGGCTTTTACAAATATATTAAGGATAAAAGGGTAAAGACCGGTGAGCCTGACCTCAGTGGTGGGCAAGTTGTTGGAGGGAATCCTGAGGGACAGGATGTACATGTATTTGGAAAGGCAAGGATTGATTCGGGATAGGAGAAAGTGAGGACTGCAGATGCTGGAGATCAGAGCTGAAAATTCATTGCTGGAAAAGCGCAGCAGGTCAGGCAGCATCCAAGGATCAGGAGAATCGACGTTTCAGGCATGAGCCCTTCTCACATTCCTGAAGAAGGGCTCATGCCTGAAACATCAATTCTCCTGCTCCTTGGATGCTGCCTGACCTGCTGCGCTTTTCCAGCAACACATTTTGAGCTCTGATTCGGGATAGCCAACAAGGCTTTGTGCGTGGGAAATCATGTCTCACATACTTGATTAATTGAGTTTTTTGAAGAAGTAACAAAGAAGATTGATGAGGGCAGAGCAGTAGATGTGATCTATATGGACTTCAGTAAGGCGTTCGACAGGGTTCCCCATGGAAGACTGATTACCAAGGTTAGATCTCATGGAATACAGGGAGAACTAGCCATTTGGATACAGAACTGGCTCAAACTGGCTAGAAAACAGCGGGTGGTGGTGGAGGGTTGTTTTTCAGCCTGGAGGCCAGTGACCAGTGGAGTGCCACAAGGATCGGTGCTGGGCCCACTACATTTTGTCATTTACATAAATGATTTGGATGCGAGCATAAGAGGTACAGTTAGTAAGTTTGCAGATGACATGAAAATTAGAGGTGTAGTGGACAGACAAGAGGATTACCTCAGATTACAACAGGATCTGGACCAGATGGGCCAATGGGCTGAGAAGCGGCAGATGGAGTTTAATTCAGATAAATGCGAGTTGCTGCATTTTGGGAAAGCAAATTTTAGCGGGACTTACACACTTAATGGTAACGTCCTAGGGAGTGTTGCTGAACAAAGAGACCTTGGAGTGCAGGTTCATAGCTCCTTGAAAGTGGAGTCGCAGGTAGATAGGATAGTGAAGAAGGTGTTTGATATGCTTTCCTTTACTGGTCAGAGCATTGAGTTGGGAGGTCATTTTGCGGCTGGACAGGACATTGGTTAGGCCACTGTTGGAATATTGTGTGCAATTCTGGTCTCCTTCCTATCGGAAAGATGTTGTGAAACTTGAAAGGGTTCAGAAAAGATTTAGAAGGATGTTGGCAGTGTTAGAGGATTTGAGCTACAGGGAGAGGCTGAACAGGCTGGGACTGTTTTCCCTGTAGCGTCATAGGCTCGGGGTGACCTTATACAGGTTTACAAAATTATGAGGGGCATGGATAGGGTAAATAGACAAAGTCTTTTCCCTGGGGTCGAGGAGTCCAGAACTATACGGCATCGGCTTAGGGTGAGAGGGGAAAGAGATAAAAGAGACCTATGGGTCAAGTTTTTCAAGGAGGGTGGTACATGAATGGAATGAGCGGCCAGAGGATGTGGTGGAGGCTGGTACAACTGCAACATTTAAAAGGCATTTGGATGGGTATATGAATAGGAAGGGTTTGGAGGGATATGGGCTGGGTGCTGGCAGGAGGCACTAGATTGGGTTGGGATCGCTGGTACGCATGGACGGTTTGGACCGAAGGGTCTGTTTCTGTGCTGTACATCTCTATGACTCTCTGACTCAAATCGTCCAATCCCCTCAATTTGACTGCAGTCTGCAGCTCACTCCTGGGTATCTGTTATTCTACACATAATCATTCCGAATCCCCTTGATAAAATTCCAATCTGTAACTGACTTCCATTTTTAAGGCACTCTGTACATTTGCCACCTCAATCCTTTGATTAGATTCCAGTCTGTATCACACTCCTGGGTAGCTGTTATTCTATATATTAAACTTCCAATCCAAACCCTGTTAAAATTGCCCAAAGTGTTCCAGGGATGTGTAGGTGAGGTGCATTGGTCAAGGGTAAATGTGGGGACATGGGTCTGAATGGGTTATTCCTTTGAGGGTCAGTGTGGTCTGGTTAGGCCGAAGGGCTTGTTTCCCCACTGTCGGATTTATATGAATCACCCGGAACCCTCTTGATTAGATTCCAATATGTAACTCACTTCCATGTATGTGTGACTAGCATGTTTCAAAAACACCCCAAAACCTTCAATTCTATTCCACTTGGTGGAGTTTAATTTAGATAAAAGCGAGGGGCTGCATTTTGGGGAAGCAACTGTTAGCAGGACTTATGCACTTAATGGTCAGGTCCGAGGGAGAGTTGCTGACCAAAGGGACTTTGAAGTGCAGGTTCGTAGCTCCTTGAAAGTAGAGTGGCAGGTGGATAAGAGAATGAAGGCAGCGTTTGGTATGCTTTCCTTTATTGGTCAGAGTTTTGAGTATAGGCATTGAGAGGTCATGTTGCGGCTGGACATGACATTGGTTAGGCCACTGTTGGAATATGGCGTGCAATTCTGGTCTCCTTCCTATCGGAATGATGCTGTGAAACTTGAATGGGATCAGAAAAGATTTATAAGGAGTTTGTCCGGATTTGAGAATTTGAGCTACAGGGAGAGGCTGAATAGGTTGGGGCTGTTTTCCCTGGAGCATCAGAGGCTGAGGGGTGACCTTATCGAGGTTTATAAAATCATGAGGGGCATGGATAGGATAAATAAACAAAGTCTTTTCCTTGGGATGGGGGAGTCCAGAACTAGAGGGCATAGGTTTAGGGTGAGAGGGGAAAGATATGAAAGAGACCTAAGGGGCAACTTGTTCACACAGAGGGTGGTACATGAATGGAATGAGCTGTCAAAGGAAGTGGTGGAGGCTGGTACAAATGCAACTTTTAAATGTAGGTAGATGGGTTTATGAATGGGAAGGTTTGGAGGGATATGGGCCAAAGAGACTAGAATAGGTTAGGATATCTGGTCAGCATGGACGGGGTGGAACAAAGGGTCTGTTTCCGTGCTGTACATCTCTATGACTGTATGA
>NC_057755.1:4827450-4860820 GCF_004010195.1 Chiloscyllium plagiosum | reverse complement strand
AACAGACAGGAGATTGTGTGGTCACGAACGAGGCCCCTGGATGGTATGTTACCTCCTGGGTACTAGGGTCAGGGATGTCTCACGTCGAGTCAACAGGATTTCCAAAGCTGAGGGTGAGCAGAGATAAGTCGTGATACACATCAGTACCAATGACACAACTGGGAAAAAAAGGATGAGGGCCTGAAAAGAGAATATATGGAGTTCGGTTGGAAGCTAAATGTCAGGACGAACAGTGTAGTAATCTCAGGATTGCTACCGGCGCCATGGGCGAGTGAGGCTCGGAACAGAGAGCGACTGCAGATGAACACGTGGTTGGAGAGTTGGTGTTAGAGGGAGGGCTTCACATATGTGAATCATTGGGATACATTCTGAGGAAGGTACGACCTGTGCAAGAAGGATGGACTGCAACTGAACTGGAGGGGCACCAATATCCGAAGTGGAAGGTTTGTTAAAACGCTCTGTGAAGATTTAAATTAGTTTGGCAGGGGCATTGAACGGGCGCAACACATCTGAAGATGGGGTAGCTGGTGAACAGGCAGATACAGCGTCCAACGTGTCTGTGAAGAAGGATCGAGAGTTGATAGATAAAGTTGCAGTTAGTGTGATGGATTGATGTGTGTCTGTTTTAACGCAAGAAGTGTCAGGAATAAGGTGATGCACTTAGAGCATGGATCAGTACTTGGAGCTGCAATGTTGTGGACATTATGGAGACTTGGACATCACAGGGGCCGAAATGGTTGTTGGATGTTCCGGGGTTCAGATGTTTCATAAAGAATAGGGAGGGAGGTAAAAGAGGTGGGGGAGCAGCATTGCTAAGCTAGTCCTTTTTTTCCCCCATAAAAGCCGTTCCTTGGCGCAAGGAGACTCTGTCCTTGATTTTTATCAGTGGGCAATAATCCGTGCCGGGCTCTGATGAGTCTGGTTTGGTACAGAGATGAAAAGGATTTTCAGAGGCCTTTTGGTTATATGTAAACAGATGAGACTGCAAACCAAAATGGTCCTGTTTTAGAAGTGACCTGTATAAATAAAGGGGAGTAGTCAGCTCTCTGGCTAGCTGAGCTGAGACAAGTTTAAGTTCAGTCTTGAACTGGCAAGTTCAACAGGGAACTGTGTGAAAACTCTCTCTCTTTCCTACCTTTTACCTTCGACCTATAAGCATGTGTTCCATTTATACTGGCTCTTAAAGGAAGTTTGCTTGTTCAGACTTGTGTATATTCAGAACAGCATAATTAACTCTAATCTGGATTTCTCCTAGCCCACCAACATTGTGATTTCGTGTGGCCCACTTTATGACAATAAAACACGAGAGCTTTTAAACTTCTTTGTCCCCCTCAAGGGTTTTATGTTTACCCTGTGGTAAGTTATCATTATGATCTTCACCTTTCCCTTTCCAGGTGAAGATTTCTCTTTGCCCCAATTTCTATCCCTCATGGACTGAAATTGATTCTGGAAGGCAAACCGAGTTTTATGGACCAGCTCATAAACTGAGTTCTGTAGAGATTCCTAATTCTGCTCTTTGTGTTTCATTGTGTAATTTTGTGAACAATGTTTTGTCCATTTTAAAATCTCGTAGTCGACCTAGCTATCTTACTCCCAGTAATTTTCACTGTTCACTTACTGAAACAAATTGCAAAGTTATAGTCGAGCGATGCCTGCTTAAGACTGTTTTGCGTGGTCAGGCCGAGTCCATAACAGACTGGGGGCTCTTTGCGGGATGTTAAACAGCGAGTGGTAAGTGGTAGTGTCTTTACTTCGGGTGTTGGTTTGGTTGGGTAGACAAAGCTTGGGATAGTAATGGCACTTTCAGTCGCCAAAACTTTTCTGGATTGGATGCAGTGTCTTTGGACGTTTTTTAAAAAAAAGTGAAAAAGACCAAGTTGCAATAATTAACAGAGAAGATGGAATTGAAACTGTCTGCTTCTGTGAGAAAATGAGAGATAATTACAGCAGTAGCTCAGCGCTTAAACTTGCTGGAGAATCCATCAATATCTATAGAGATGGCAAGAGGTCAATTGCAAATGAAGCAGCTTGAGTTGGCAACAAGACATAAGGAAAAGGTAGCAGAAATGAAACAGTTGTGTTACGATTAAATGCAGAAGAGAGGGGAAAAGAGAGAGCAGAAGATTAGAGAGACCGAGAGAGTGTTTGAACTTCAAAAATTGTCACTTGAAAGGAAATTTAGCTTAAAAGGCTAGAGATACAAGCTGAGGGTAAGCTCAGTGAGGAAATAGTGCAAACTCATGTGGAAGACCAGAGAGTTGAAACGGCAACATTAGCAGCTAAAGTGGCTGATGATTACGAGCTGGTCCATACAACTCGGTTTGCCTTCCAGAATCAATTTCAGTCCATGAGGGATAGAAAGTGGGGCAAAGAGAAATCTTCACCTGGAAAGGGAATTCCCTCCAAGCCACTCACCATGCCCACCATGAAATATATCACTGTTACTTCACAGTCGCTGGGTCAACATCCAGGAATTCCTTCCCTCGGGACATTCTGGGTCCACTCACAGCAGGTGGACTGTGGCGTTTCAAGATTGCAGCTCAACACCACCTTCTCAATGACAATGAGAGGCAGGCAAAAAAATGCTGGCCCACCCAATGATGCTCATAGCCCACGTATGAATGAAAAAAATAAATTAATACGAATTCAAATGTCAGTATGAATATTAAGTTCATTTTAAGATAACTTACATCTATAAGATTAATTTTTTGACGTGAAAGAAATGCTTTTGGGTGGAATAACAAAACAAGACACTTGATCCTCGGATTCCACTTCTAGTTTCAAAGAGATAGTTGATGTCACACGGATGTGAAGAAACACCTGGAGGTTCAGAAGCTTATACACTCTACAAAGGGAAGACATAAACTTTTACACATTTATTTTATCCCACCTTAAGCAATTACAGAACAATCATGGTATTAATTACTGACATACGAACCCAATCCAATTCACAATGTGACCGGATGGTCAGTGATGGATAGTCTTTGTAGATGGCCCCTGCTATCCCATGATCTCGTAACGTTTCCCAGACACCCTTGTCGCTACCTTTGCAGCTTTATATTGCTTGCTATACTTAACCACGTTAAAATATTCCTGAATTCTGCAATTGCAATTCACACATCCCGCTAGCATATGGGTCCCTCGTTACTATTTACGGCTACCATCTCCAGGGGCCAAAGGGGTGGTTTCCAATTGAAGGGTAGATCGGTTTAAGTTACTGTAAGATTTCATCTAAAAAGTAAGCTTCAACGATAAACAAGCTGAATACTGGGAATGTACGTTGCCTCTTATTTATGGAGGTCTGTTTTCTTTAATAAACCATATCTCCATGATCCAATTAACAGTGTTTATTAAACTTGTCTCTGATGCTATTCATCTTAAATTTGATGTTAGTTTTAAATCAGGCAATCACGGAAACACACTTCAGTCCAATCTGACCCTGCCAACCAGTTTCACCAAACTAATTTGGTCCCATTTGCCTCCGTAATACCCATACCCCACTAAAGCTGCTCTATTCCTTCACCTGTGCAAATATCTTCTAAATCTAACTGCACCTGTATCCAACACTTCCTGTTGCAGTTCACTACACATACGAAGCACCTTCTGTCTCAGTACTTTGCCCCTCAGGTCTCTTCGAAAGGTTTCTCGTTTCACCTTCAAATTAGGATCTCTAATTCTGGACTCCCCGACCCTAATAAAAGTAGCTTGGCTATTCATCTTATCTGTCCCCCTCATGACTTTACACAATACTCCAAAAGTAGCCTCACCAAAATCCTGTACAAATGCAACATGCCATTCCAACTCCGACATAAATTGGTCAGAGCGATGAAAGCAAGAAAGCCAAATACCTCTTTTCCCAACCTGTCTACCTACGACAAACCTTTCAATTGACTGTGCGCCTGAACCCTGAGGTCTCTCTGTTTGACATTAAGTCCTAAGAAAGCTCCATTCAGTATATAAATCCTGTCCTTGTTCGTTTTACCAAAATGCAACACTTCACATTTATCTGAGCTAACTTCAATCTTTCACTCGCCGGCCTATTGGCCCAATTGTTCAAGGTCCTCTTGTAATATAGAAAGCCTTCTTCAATGTCTACAACACCACCGATTTTGGTGCGACTCTCAAACTTACTGAACACGCTTCTAGTGAATTTCTCCTCAAGATAAGTGACTGCCTGGAGCTCTACGCCCAGAAATTTCTGGAAGTTAGATCACTGAAAGTATTTGAGGAGATAGTTAGATTTTTGAAATATCATACAGTTAAGTAATATGGAGCCAGCACAAAAAAAAAACTTGCAACAGATCAGCCCTGATTTCATAAAGCAGCCAGCTGGCTTGAGGATTGCCGATTTCTGCTTCGATATAGTATGCTCTTATATCTTTCAAGACTCTTAAATTATCATGGGTTTGTAAAGATAATGGAAATGTGCGAATTCACACTTTTGAATGGAAAAACATATGGGAGGAAGGACTTCAAAGGAATCAGGAAAAAAAACATTTGTTTTTGGAATACTTGATTCATCAAAATTCACATGCAGCCATGTTTGATCTTTGAATTGTAAAAAGGAATCTGCCTGCAAACCGCTGAGTGTAGAACTCCAAGTTAAGGCATTCAGAACCGCAATCAGAATTGGAGAGCTTTGATTTATGGCGGACTTGTTGGTGAATAGCATGCTTTTTTTTTCATTTGGATGGGATATTGAGTGCAAGATTTGGCAGGTCATGTTTCTGTTGTAAAATACTTTAGTTCGGCGATATTTGGAATACTGGGTACAGTTCTGGTAACCACATTACCAAAAGGTTTTGGATGCTTTGGGCACGGTGCAGACGTGAGGAGAAGTTGAGTACATTAGGAGGATTTTCACTGGGAAGAAGGAAGTTGAGGGGGGAACCTGATGGAGTTCTACGAAATCATGCGAGATGTCGATAGTTTGGATAGCATGCAACATTTTCCCAGGGTAGAGGACACAATTACTCAGGGTCTCATGTTCAAAGTGAGAGAGGAAATACTTCACGGAGATATACATGGAACTTTCTTCATGCAGAAGGTGGTGAGTGCCTCGAATGCATTGCCAGCGGAAGTTTTAGGAATGGGAACTATAGCGTCATTTTAAAATTATCTCAGCAATTACAAGATTAGGCAAAGAGCAAAGGGATACACATCTATAGAAAATCGGCAGCAGGTTTAGGTACAGGATCAGGATCAGCGCAGACATGGAGGGCCGAAAGGCCTGTTCCTGTGCGGTTCGGTTCTTTGTTCTTTCTTCTTTGAAAAATGGACAAAGATGTCCAGAAACTGAGCAACTGCCTGAGGGTGGGATTGTGGCGCAGGGGTGAGCACTGATGCCTCACAGTGCCAGCGAGCCTGTTTTAATAACAACCTCGGGCGACTGTGTGGTCTTTGCACATTCTTGTCATGTCTACATGGGTTTCCTCCAGGTGCTCCTGTTTCCTTCCACAGTTCAAGGATGTGCAGGTTAGAGTGCATTGGCCATGCTAAATTGTCCACGTTGTCCAGGGATGTGCAGGTTATATAGGTTAGCCATAGGGAGTGCAACGTTGCGCGGAGAGTGGAGAGTGGAGTGGAGAGTGAATTGTATGTTTTATGGAATGATGGTACGAACTCGATGGGCTCGGTGGCCTGCTTCCACACTGTGAGTTTTCTATGATTCCAGGAAGTGTTCTGTAGAAGGAAACTCAGAGTGTAGAAAAGTGCTGAAATGGCAGAATTAATGGAAAACAAAGATCCTCCTCACGAAATCTGTTAGCTCGTCGGTCCACATGTTCACAAAATATTCATTTGACAATATGATGATGTTAAATTACAAAAAAAAATGAACTTTATCTGCATTCCAGGAAAGGAAAAGCAGATTTAACCGAATGCCATTCAAAACAATATTTGGGAGAATAATCTGAATCTGTGCTGCAAAACCACATATGATCTGACTTGCCTTTATAAACAGCGCCAGGTACTTAAAAGCATCCATATATTTTCCGAATCAACCTCTTCAGAGATGTCATGACACATCCCTTGAGCAGGTGGGATTGGTATGATCCACCGGTTGGATCCAATAGCACCAATACAGGAGATCTGAAAGTTGCTGCCAATTTACTGGGGAGGCAATGCAACTCTACCGGATGAGATTGTAACAGTCAGATTATTGTAGTACATATTAACTAATCACAGGCATCATAGTGAGGAAATATTTGTTCACGCTCACAACGGGCAGATCAAGTGGCATCAATAATTAAACGAGCAGAACATGGTTGTACCAATCTGACGGTTGTAGTTTGAGGTTATTTTGCTGCATGATTCTATGTGGGCGCTCTTCCAACAATTGTCCTGCATTAGCTCGAGAAGGCAGCTCACCGCCACATTCTCAAGTGTAACTCGGGAATGGTCAATAAATGCTGACTCAGCCTGCTCTGTATTGGCTAACGCTCGTACATAAAGCTGATTCAGCAGATGTAAGATAACACCGTTAGTGACACCACAAGGAATGTGCGACTTGGAAATCACCAAAAGCGGGAAAAGTGCGTCACATTTCATGAAAAAAAAGAGGGAGTAGAGATAAATACGTTGTACCACAAATATAACTGGATTTGAACACTTACCAATGATGTCATCAGTTCCGAGTATTGGGCAGTAAATCCGTGCTGTTTGTAAGATTGCTAAATATTTCATCCTGTTCCACGCAGGTCCTTTGTTCCTGTAGAGACAATGATTCTGTCCACCGAAATACAATAACATTGTCAAGACAACCTCATTTTATTTGTGATTCGGAGATGCTGGTGTTGGACTGGGGTGTGCAAAGTTAAAAATCACACAACACCAGGTTATAGTCCAACAGGTTTAATTGGAAGCACACTAGTTTTCTGAGTGATGCTCCGACAATCACCTGATGAAGGAGCGTCGCTCCGAAAGCTAGTGCTTCCAATTAAACCTGTTGGACTATAACCTGGTGTTGTGTGATTTTTAACTTCATTTTATTTGGAAGCTGAACGTCCCGTGAGCCCCTAAATCTGTTTCAATCACGTTCATCATACTAATCTAAACAAATAAACCACTTTCCTGGGAGCTCAACAGAATCAGTTGAGGACTGTGTATCTGTACTCGATGGGGTTTGGACGAATGAGGGGGAGTCTGGAACCTACAGAGCACTGAGACACGGATTGAGAGCACGTGGAGAAGACGTTTCTCGGAGGAGAAACTGGGACCCGAGGACACAGCCTTCGGTGAAGGGACGACTCTTTAGAGCTGACATGTGAGTAATGTCTTCAGCCAGAAGATGGTGAAGCTGTGGAACTCATTGCCATAGAAAGGCCGTAGAGACCTTCACTGAGTGTAATTAAGGCAGTGATAATTTCGAAGGTGACAAGAGGAGGCATAAGAATGGGGTAAAGAAACTTATCAGCTATAATCGAATGGAGTAGAGGATTCGTTGTGCCAAATTGTTTAACTACTTTGCAGTCTCATATTCTCTGGTCAAGTAGGAAAAACATTTGATCTACCCTAATGTCAGGCAATCACATCTCCAGCAAAGGAGATTCTAACCGTCACCTTTTGGTATTCAGTGACATTACCATCACGTAAACCACCATTATCAACATCCTGAAGATTGCCTTTGATCCAAAACTGCGCTGGATTAGCCATATCAGGATTGTCTCCGCAACATTATGTCAGAGGCTAGTAAATCTGCAAAAACAAACTCACTTCCTGACTCCCCAAAACCTATCCAACATTCATAAGGCACAAGTCAAGAGTGTGATGAAATACTCCACACTTTCCCGGATGGGTCCAGCTCCAATAATATTGTAGGGACTTGATACTATCGAGGGTCATGCAACAATTCTGAAGAAGAGTCAAGGCAGACTCTAGCTCTTCGCTTTTGTTTCTCTGCACACAGAACCTGCAAACTCTGTCGGGTTTATCTGACATTTCCTTTGTTTATTTGAGATACCCTGCATCGGCAGTAATTTGTCTTTCTTTTTCGGAACATACCAGGCCACTCGATTGCCATCACAGTCAGAAAGCTTCAGTCTGACTCTCCACTGTCGCTCAGTAAAAGCACTGGGTACCATCCACAAGGTGAATTGCAGAAGCTGGCCAAGGCTCCTCAGAGTGCTCCCTCTCAACCTCACAGCCACAACTGTCTCGATGCAGTAGATGTATGGGAATGGCAACACTTGCAAGTTCACTTCAAACCATTTGCCTTCCTATCTTGGAAACATGCTGCCATTCCTTCAGCTTTGCTGGATAAATTAAAAGATATCTGGGTAGTTCCTTGTAGACGAAAACTTTAGCAGGATATGGGCCATAGTCGGGCAAGTGGGAGCAGTTCAGCTTAGGAAACCTGGTCGGCATGAACACGTTGGACGTCACGATCAGTTTCTGTGCGGCGTGATTCTATGTAGGCGCTCTTCCAACAATTGTCGAGAAGGCAGCTCACCGCCACATTCTCAAGTGTAACTCGGGAATGGTCAATAAATGCTGACTCAGCCTCCGCCGAATGGGCTAACGTTCGTACATAAAGCTGATTCAGCAGATGTAAGATAACACCGTTAGTGACACCACAAGGAATGTGCGACTTAGAAATCACCAAAAGCGGGAAAGGTGTGTCACATTTCATGAAAAAAAAAGAGGGAGTAGAGATAAATACGTTGTACCACAAATATAACTGGATTTGAACACTTCCCAATGATGTCAACAGTTCCGAGTAGAACATAGAACATAGAAGAATACAGCGCAGTACAGGCCCTTCGGCCCTCGATGTTGCGCCGATCCAAGCCCACCTAACCTACACTAGCCCACTATCCTCCATATGCCTATCCAATGCCCGCTTAAATACCCATAATGATGGAGAGTCCACCACTGCTACTGGCAGGGCATTCCATGAACTCACGACTCGCTGAGTAAAGAGCCGACCCGTAACATCTGTCCTATACCTACCCCCCCCTTAATTTAAAGCTATGCCCCCTTGTAATAGCTGACTCCATACATGGAAAAAGATTCTCACTGTCGACCCTATCTAAACCCCTAATCATCTTGTACACCTCTATCAAGTCACCCCTAAACCTTCTTTTCTCCAATGAGTATTGGGTAGTAAATCCGTGCTATTTGTAAGATTGCTAAATATTTCATCCTGTTCCATGCAGGTCCTTTGTTCCTGTAGAGACAATGATTCTGTCCACCGAAATACAATAACATTGTCACGACAACCTCATTTTATTTGTGATTTGGAGATGCCGGTGTTGGACTGGGGTGTGCAAAGTTAAAAATCAAACAACCCCAGGTTATAGTCCAACAGGTTTAATTGGAAGCACACTAGCTTTCTGAGTGATGCTCCGACAATCACCTGATGAAGGAGCGTCGCTCCGAAAGCTAGTGCTTCCAATTAAACCTGTTGGACTATAACCTGGGGTTGTGTGATTTTTAACATCATTTTATTTGGAAGCTGAACGTCCTGTGAGCCCCTAAATCTGTTTCAATCACGTTCATCATACTAATCTAAACAAGCAGCAAATAAACCACTTTCCTGGGAGCTCAACAGAATCTGTGTTGATGACTGAAATGCCACTAATTTCCCCAGAAGTAGAATTAAATTTTATTGTTACATGTACTCAGTACATGAGCGCTGTGAAAATTGTGCATTTTCCCTATTTCCAACAAGTACCAAGGTACTTGGGTACAAAACATTGGGTAAATAATGAGCAGTAAAGAAACAAAGTTAAGAGTTAAACATTACAATCTTTCTTAGTAGGAAGTCAAAAAAAAAAGTGACTTTAAAATGTACAGGACCACTTTTCAAATATTTTCAAAAAATATAACAATGCGCCACTGTTTGCAATAAAGCTATTCTATACCATACTGAGATGTAAATGCTTCTTCATTGTTGCCCTTTACAGCAACAAACTAACAGGAGAGATTTTCCGTGAGCAGAAATCTCACACAGATAGCCACTTGAGTCCCTTTGTCTCTGATCAACGATTCCATTCCGAGCATCTTTGGAAATGCGGCACCATACTTCCATCATGACAGATGTGTCCTGGTTAGAAATGTCTGATAATTGTGATAAGATTAAGAGAGCTAGGTTGACTAACAGGTTTTAAAATAGACAAAAAAATTATTCTAGAAGTACACAATGAAACAGAAAGAAGAGAATAAAGAACCCCTAGAGAGGTCAACCTGTCCAATGAGACTCACTGTAATTATGCTGTTCTGAGTAGTCCCAATAAGCAAGCTTCCTTTAAAAACCAGGATAAATGTAACACGTGCATGCAGGTTGAACTTGAAGGGCAGAAAAGAGAGAGAGTTTCCACACGGCTCCCTGATGAACTTTCCAATTGGATGAAGCCATGTCAGCTTCGTTTTCTGGGCCTTATGATCTCTCTTGCTTCAACTTGTGTCGCTGCGATCTTGTGACGACACAATCTGGGAAAATTCCTGGCAAATTCCTGGTTCTTGATCTCTTCAGTTGCCTGCGTCTCCACAGGCTTTTCAACTTTCGTACACAGCATGCCTGCCGGTGAATCAGCAAGGACAAATTGTTTTCCTGGAGCTGAGAGTGTGTCCAGTACTCCAACCACAGATTCTCCACTCTTCTCTGGACTCTCTAGCCTCTCTTTACATAATTGAGCACTATTTGCCTCGCCATGAATTCCTTTTACCAGTTCCTTTTCTGACAATAGTCCCTCAGTAGTACATATCTCCTCATTCTTCAGCATTACCAGAGTGAGATGATCCTGTGTTCCTTAATGTTGTAACCTCCCTACCTACTACTCCTGACCTATGTGAATAAACTTTACTCTGGCATGCATACTTTTTAAACAAATCTGGCACTACTTCCTTAATCAACCACTGATCAGCTTGTACACTCTGAGGCAGTTGTCTAATTTTCCTTGTGCTTTTTGTTGCTCGTCCAACAAAACATCCAGGCTTGTCTGGCTTCCCTACATCTGTGATTTCGTGTAGCCCACCATATTTCAATTAAAACACTAGAGCTTTGTACCTACTTTGTCTCCCCCAGTGGTTTCATTTCTTTAGCCTGCAGTAAGTTATCCTTATGATCTTCACTGTGATCTAACTTCCCTTTTCCACGTGAGCATATCCCTTTGTCTCAATTTCTGTCCCTCGCAGACCAAAGTTGAATCTGGAAGCCAAATGGAGTTTTATGGACCAACTCATAGTCATCAGCTACTTCAGCTGCTGATCTTGCCATTTTAACCGTCTGCTCTTCCACATGAGTTCGCACTAATTCCTTGCTAACACTATGTTTAACATTTGTCTCCTACTTTTTAAGCTAATTTTACTTTTTAAGTGTCAGTTTTTGAAGTTCAAGAGCTCTCTCCTTTTCTTTCTCTGCGTTTTCTCTTTTTCTGTCTCTTCTGCTGCTCTCTCTTTTACCCTGTCTTCTGCTTTTAACCGTAACCCAATTCTGCTGTCCTTTCCTTATCTCTCGCCGCCAACTCAAGCTGCTTCATTTGCAATTGAATTCTTGCCTTTGCAATAGATTCTGATGCTTTCTCCAGCAGGATTAAATGCTGATCTACTGTTGTAATTATCTCTCAATTCCTCACAGAAGCAGACAGGCCCAACTCCAGCTTGTCTGCTAATTCCTGCAGTGTAATTTTATTCAACTTTTGCAACACTTCCAAAGTCGCAGCATCCACTTCCAGAAAACTTTTGGCGACTGAAAGAGCCATTACTATACCAAGCATTGTCTACCCAACCAACACAACACCCGAAATAAAGACACTAGCGCCTACCAGTTGCTGTTTAAAATCCTGCAAAGAACCTCCAATCTTTTATGGACTATGGTAGACCTCTCAAGATATTTTTGGGCAGGCAACCCAGGTCATTACTTTGCTATTTGTTTCAGTAAGTGTGCAGTGACAATTACAAGGAGTAAGCTCGCTAGGTTGACCACCAGGTTTGCAAACAGACAAAAAAAAATCTATTCACAAAGTTTACACAATGAAACGCAAAGAACAGAATTAAGAACCCTTACTGAACTCCGTCTAGCCAAACTAGAATTAATTATGCTGTTCGGAATAAACACAACAGCCCCAGTTAGCAACCCCCCTCAAAAATCAGTTAACAACTTGGAAGTTAGAAGGGCAGAAAGAGAGACAGCGTTTCCACACAGCTCACTGCTGACCTCCTCACTAGTTCCGGACTGAACCGAACTGCTCAGCAAGAGAGCTGACCACTCCGCTTTCAAAGAAGAACAAAGAACAAAGAAAATTTACAGCCCAGGAACAGGCCCTTCCGCCCTCCATGCCTGAGCCGATCCAAATGTACTCTCTAAAACTGTCGGTCAATTCAGAAGCATCTGTATCCCTCTGCTCCCCACCTACTCCTGCATCTGTCCAGACGCAACTTAAATGAATCCACAGTGCCTGCCCCTACCATCTCTGGTGACAACGCGTTCCAAACGGCCACCACCCTCTGTACCAAGTGTATCCCCCTTAAACTTTCCACCTCTCATCTTGATCGCGTGACCACTCATTATTGAATCCTTCACCCTGGGAAAAAGCTTGTCTCTATCCACCTGTCCATACCCTTCATGATGTGGTGAACCTCAATCAGGTCCCCCCTCAATCTCCTTTCTTTCTAGTGAAAATGAACCTAACCTACTCAACCTCTCTTCATGGCTAGCACCTTCTATACCAAGCAACATCCTCGTAAACCTTCCTTGCACCCTCTCCAAAGCATCCACATCCTTTTGGTAATGTGGTGCTCAGAACTGTACACTATATTCTAAATGCAGCCGAACCAATGTTTTGTACAATTTTAACATGACTTGCCAGCTCTTATACTCAATACCCTGTCCAATGAAGGCAAGCATACTATATGCCTTCTTGACCACTCTATCCACCTGAGCAGCAACCTTCAGGGTACAATGGACCTGCACTCCCAGATCTCTCTGCCCATCAACTTTTCCCAAGGCTCTTCCGTTCATTGTATAATTCGCTCTCGGATTAGTCTTGCCTGAATGCATCACCTCACATTTGTCTAGATTGAAAACCATCTACCACTTTTCCGTCCAACTCTGCAGTCTATCTATATTCTCCTGTATTCTCTCACAGTCCCTTATGCTTTCTGCTCCTCCACCAATCTTCGTGTCATCTGCAAACTTGCTGATCAAACCAACAGTGCCCTTTCCAGATCATTTATGTATATTACAAACAACAGTGGCTCCAATACTGCCCCCTGTGGAACACCATTGGTCACCTTTCTCCATTTCAAGAAACTCCCTTCAACTACTACTCTCTGTCTCCTGTAGCTGAACCAGTTCTTGATCCACTCAGCTATAACACCTTGCACACCATGTGACTTCAATTTCTCCATTAGTCTACCATGGGGAAACTTATCAAACGCCTTACAGACATCAACAGCCCTTCCTTCATCTATCAACTTGGTCACTTCCTCCAAGAACTCTATTAAGTTGGTAAGGCATGATCTCCCCCGCACAAAACCATGTTGCCTATTACTGATAAGCCCATTCTTTTCGAAATAAAAATAGATCCTATATCTCAGTACCTTCTCCAGCAACTTTCCCACCACTGACGTCAGGCTCACTGGTCTGTCATCACACGGAATATCCCTACTACCCTTCTTGTACAGGAAGACATCATGAGAAACCCTCCAGTCCTCCAGAACCTCACCTGTATTTAAGGATGCCACCTATATTTAAGCAATGTCCTAGCTATTTCCTCTCTCCCCTCCCTCAGCAACCTGGGATAGATCCCATGCGATCCTGGGGATTTGTACACCTTAATAACCTCTAGCCTACCCAACACATCTCCCCTATTCCTGTCAACGTGATCCAGACGAATCAAAATTCCGTCTCTAATCTCAACATTCATCATGTTCCTCTCCTCAGTGATGCAAAGAGATGCAAAGTAATCATTCAGAATCTCACCCATTTTCTCAGGTTCGACACACAGTCTTCCTTTGTTGTTCTTTAGTGGACCAATCCTTTCTCTAGTTACATGCTTGCTTCTTATGTAAGAATAAAATGCTTTGGGATTTTCCTTAATTCTGCACGCTAAAGCTATTTCATGACCCCTTTTGGACTGCTTGATTGCTCTTTTAAGACTTGTCCTACTCTTCTGATATTCCTCCAGGGCCCGTTCTGTTCTTAGCTGCCTGGACCTGATGTACGCTTCCCTTTTCCTCTTGGATAGTCGTACAATTTCTCCTGTCATCCACGGTTCACGAATCTTGCCCTTCCTATCCTTTGCCTTCAATGGGACATGCCTATCCTGCACTACCGAACTTATCTTTGAAAGTTTCCCACATCTCAAATGTGGACTTCCCTTCAAATAGCTGTGTCCAATGCACATTTCCCAGCTCCTGCCTAATTTTCATATAATTTGCCTTGGCCCAGTTTAGTATTCTTCCCTTAGGACCACTCTCTTCTTTATCTGCGAGTTTTCTAAAACTTACAGAATTGAGGTCACTTTTGCCAAAGAAATCTCCCATCGCATCTTCTACCACCTGTCCTGACTCGTTCTCCAGCACCAGGTCCAATATGGCCCCTTCCCTCCTTCAGGAATGAGGCTGGTGTGCCAAGTGGGCTGAGATAAAAGGTAGGGGGGAGGGAATTTGGGGGAGGGGCGCTGGGAATACGATAGGTGGAAGGAGGTGAGGGTGATAGGCCAGAGAGGGGGTGGGGCGGACAGGTCGGGAAGAAGATTGCAGGTCAAGAGGATGATGCTAAATCCGGGGATTGGGACTGAGATAAGGTGGAGGAGGGGAAATGAGGAAGCTAGAGGAATCTACATTCATCCCGTGTGGTTGGAGGGTTCCTAGGCGGAAGATGAGGTGGTCTTCCTCCAGGCGTCGTGTTGCCATGGTCTGGCGATGGAGGAGGCATAGGACCTGTATGTCCTTGGCAGAGTGGGAGGGGAGTTTAAAGTGTTCAGCCACGGGGCGGTTGGGTTGGTAGGTGCGGGTTTCCCAGAGGTGTCCCCTGAAACGTTCCGCAATTAGACGGCCTGTCTCCCCAATGTAGAGGAGACCACATCGGGTGCAGCGGATACAGTAAATGATGTGTGTGGAGGTGCAGGTGAATTTGTGATGGATATGGAAGGATCCACTGGGGCCTTGGAGGGAGGTGAGGGGGGAGGCGTGGGAACATGTTTTGCACTTCTTGCGGTTGCAGGGGAAGGAGCCAGGAGTGGAGGTTGTGTTGGTGGGGGGTGTGGACCTGATGAGGGAGTCACGGAGGGAGTGGTCTCTCCTGAAAGCTGCCAGAAACGTCGATTCTCCTGCTCCTCGGATGCTGCCTGGCCTGTTGTGTTTTTCCAGCACCACACTTTTCAACTCTGGTCTCCAGCATCTGCAGTCCTCACTTTCTCCTGGCCCTTTCCCTCGTCAGACTATTGGCATACTGTTCTAGAAAGTTCTTCTGGACGCTTCTAACAAATTCTACCCCAACCAGACCTCCGACGTTAAGTGTATCCCAGCCAATATTGGGAAAATTAAAATCTCCTAACACCACTACCCTATTGCCTCTACATCTTTCCATAATCTGTTTACCTATTTGTTCTTCTACCTCACGCTCACTGTTGGGAGGTCTGTAATACAGCCCCAACAGTGTTACTGCACCCTTCTTACTTCTCAGCTTCACCCATAATGCCTCACTACCCATGACCTCCATAGTGACCTCCTTAAGCACAGCCATGATATCATCCCTGACCAACAATGCAACTCCACCCCCTTTTACTTCCCTCCCTGTCCTGTCTGAAGCGTCTATATCCTGGAACATTTAATTACCAATCATCATGCCCTTCCTTCAACCAAGTCTCTGTGATTGAAATAACGTCATACTCCCAGGCACCAATCCAAGCCCTAAGTTCATCCGTTTTACACACTATACTCCTCACAGTAAAGTAGATGTATTTCAGGCCACCAGTTTTGTTTTGTTTTTTTGCGGTCATCTCCTCTCTGCTACTCTTCCCTTTATTAATGCTATCTTCATAGTTTTACAGTCTCCACCTCACTGCCTACTTGTTTTCTCTTCTGGTTCCCAGCCCCCTGCCACATCAGTTTAAAACCTCCCCAACAGCAATCGCAAAAACTCCCCCAAGAACATTGGTTCCGGTCTGTTTCAGATGTAGGCCACCCATTTTGTAATAGTCCCACCTTCCCCAGAACCGGTCCCAATGTCCAATAAATCTGAACCCCTCCCTTCTCCACCATCTCTCAAGCAACGTGTTCATCCTGCCTATTTTTTTGTCATTAGCACATGGCACTGGTAATAATCCCAAGATCACTACCTTTGAGGTCCTCCTCTTTAACTTCTCTCCAAGCTCACTGAATTCTTCTTTCAAGCCATCAACTCGTTTTCTACTTATATCGTTGGTGCCTATATGCACCAATACAACTGGCTGTTCACCGTTCCCTTTCAGAATGCTCTGCAGCCGATCGGTGACATCCCTGACCTGAGCACCTGGGAGGCAACATACCATCCGGGAGTCCCGTTTTCGGCCACAGAACCACCGATCTACTCCCCTCACAATAGAATCCCCTATGAATGTGGCCCTACGAGTGTTTTTCCCCGCCCTTCTGAACAGCAGTGCCCGCCACGATGCCATGATCCTGGCAACTGCTGCCCTCTCCTGGTGAGCCATCTCCCCCAACAGTATCCATAATGGTATACCTGTTTTGGAGGGAGATGACCGCAGGGGACACCTGCACTGCCTTCCTATTCTTTCTCTGTCTTTTGGTCACCCATTGACTGTCTCCCTCAGCAATTCTAACCTGCGGTGTGACCAGTTCACTAACCGTGCTATCCACGACCACCTCAGTATTGCGGATGCTCCACAGTGAGTCCATCCGCAGCTCCAGAACCATCATGTGGTCAAACAACAGCTGCAGCTGGACACACGTCCTGCAAGTATTAGAGTCAGGAATGTCAGACAGGTTCCTAAGATCCCACATCAAGCAAGAGGCACATGCCACGGGTCTGAGGTGCCCTGCCATTATAAGCTTAGCTTTATATGAACGAACTAAAACCAAACAGTTCACTTAAATATATGAAACATATAGATAAAGAAATTATAAAAGCCTTATCTTACAGAGTCTTTTTCTTCTGGTTGGAGGAAGGGGGGCGGGGGGGGAGACACTACATGTGTAGTATCTCGGGTTTAGCCACTGCCCAAATATAAATTAAGCTCTTAACATCCGGGCAGCCCGAGCTTCACTCCACCTTCTCTCCTCGTCCCTCTGTCAAAATGGATGCCCGATTCACGTGGTAAGTCCCTTTTTAAGTGGGAAAACTTACCCTTCCGGGCAGCCCTCGCTTCACTCCACCTTCACTGCTTGCCACTCTGTAAAAATGTCATTATACAGATCACCTCTAAAACATGACCACTCTGACGTGAAGTCTTGTCTGCTTACATTAAAAACAAAAAGGCCTCTCAGTACCCTTTGACCTCTGTACCAAAGCAGTCTAACCAGCACCTGTACCCTTTACGATACCTCTGGAAAAAGAAAAGGAAATAACATCCTTAGGAAAAGGAACAGATTTTAGAAATTAGAAACCAGCTTTGTGGTATGCAGAAAGGAAGATTTGTCAGTGCTGTAAGAATAATTTGACAAAGGAGGAATGAGGTGGGACACCAGGTTAGTAGGGGTGCAAGGTGGCAGGCATTTAGAGAGCCAAGTGAGGAGGGGTTAGACGCCAACTGGAATCTAGTTGGTGCCATGATTGTAATAAGGTAAGCCAGGTCAATTTCAGAAGATGACTTCTGTGTTTGGAGCTGTTAACCTGATCCAATCAGGGTGTCCCGGCTGACTAATATAAATGGCAGCGTCAGAGTTCTGTTCATTCAGAGCTTGGTCTGAAGAAGCTGGGACAATATCAAAGGCTTTTCAGGCGTAAATGAAGGATCATTCGGAGATGGGATAGTGGCATCTGTGGCACTGGGATTAATTAAATAACCTTGCAAAAGCACTTCCTCACTGAAGCCACACTGGACTTCAAACAGGCACTTCAATTGGCTATGTCATCTGGAAATGCAGCAAGTGGAGCAAATGATTGGCAGGGTATGTCGATGCACGTAGACACCCTCGCAACAACAACTGCGCTGGGGAATACTATTTGAGTGCAGGCAATTCCACAGCTTCACTCAGGACATATCGTGGACAGAGGGTCTCCATGTCAGCTCACAGCAAAACTCAAAAACAAAGCCAAGTCTTTGCCAAGCGGTTCATGTTTCCTTCAGGAACTGGGTGGGAAAGACAGCTTGAGTTTGGGATGGACATATGCAGGTGGATGTCGAAGAAGGACAATATGTTTTTCAAGGCAAAGCAAATAAAAAAAAGTCTTGAGTTTGCACATTGCACATTTTGTCACTTTATTTGCTCTCTTGTCATTCTTCTTCCATCACCTCCTTTTGGTTTATTCTTCAAAATGTTTAGCCTGTCATTTCCAATTTGATTTAGTGTGCTTTTCTCGGTTCAACACCTGAATATCATCTTTCGGATGTAATTCAATCTCAGTCGCAAATAGTGTCTTAGTTTTTCCTAATTCAGTCTTAAGTCTCATCATTTTTAACCTGAGAGTCCAGGATTCAAGTCTCAGAAAGAACATAGATTACACTAACGAAATCTTTATTCAAATAATGTGATTCTTTTTCTCATATTCACTGATATTAGAATAGGAACATATACTGTATATGTGTCTGTGTGCGTTTCTCTCTCTCTGTCTCGCTGTTCATCTGTGTTTACGTTGCTGTGTGTGTGGTGTGCCCCTGTATCTTTGTGTGTTTTTATGTAGGCTTTTCTGTGTGTGTGTGTGTGTTTGATGAGGTCGACCTGCAATGTTACACACTTTCTCCGAGACAGAAGTTTGAATGAATGAATTAAAACGTGAGGAATAAAAATCCCAGTCTCTTTCTCTCTTTGTTTCCCTCGCTGTTGTCTTGAGTTGAAAGTGATCCCCCAACATTTTTGTTTAGCAACGGTGCTCTCTCTCTCTCTCACATTGTCATACCTACCGCCAGTCTTCAGCCTGCCTCTATCAGACCTAACATCAGTCTGTCTCCCTCTCTGATGGTTAGATTGAAAGTACGTATTGTTTAGACTTGTATTCAGTCAGTGACCCACTGAAATATAACTCAGATTGACCCTTCTGTGATGGATCATTTTTATAGTTGTCTTCAATTATATCATTCGAGGACTAGACTACACGAATTCCGAAATAATATTTGAAGAATTTAGAAACATGGCTTGAGGGGGTTGAGTTTCTGAACAAACTCATGAATTTACACAGCAACTCAGTCCAAGTTCAGGCACCAAAGTCAAGCATGCGCTGAAATCTCCAATGGCATAATTTACACAATGAATGAAAACGTCTGAAAGTGAGCCGACTGTGACACAGCGTTTCCACCCTGGGTTTCAAATTTCTACGTGACCCCAAGTGAGGAGCTGTTCAACAACACTTAAGTTGTAATGGAGTTGAGATTTTGTTGGAATGAATGTGGGGGCACGACGTGCAGGTCAGGATGGTGAACGTGAGGAATATTGGCTCCTCCAACATTCCTATTATCACCTTGTCAGATTAGTTCCTTATCAACGTGTCATTAAAGGGCAAAACAAAGTAAGTGTAACAGTAGAAATTATGGTCAGTGTTCTATTTAGTAATAATGTAAAAATAAACTGCTGTGACATTGTTCTCTGCCGGTGTATTTTTTTTCTTTTATTTGAAAGCCATTGAGAGTTTTGACACCCACAGACACTTATTTCCGGGAATCCCAAGTTTGAAATGACGAAGTTTGAAATTTCCACCATTGTAAATCTGGAGAGGGGCCTTTCGGTTCCGCGATTGGTCAAATAAGCAGAAGCAGCTCCGTCTATTTTTTAACAGGTTTTAGCAATTTGTTATGACGCCCGACATAGGTTACCCAGCAATGCACGGGCTGAGCACCTCTGTGCACTCTGGAAAGGCTGCATACAATCTTAAAACACAGACAACTTTCATAGGTCTCTTAACAAACCGAACAGCCCTAATTGCAAAATTCATCCTATAAAATGAAATGATATGGCAAATAATCATAAAATTAAGCCAATGGCATTTCCTGGGAATTGACTTGTTTTGCACTTGTTTAACTCCGGGACACCTGGTTTCCAAGGTCAGTTAGGATACTTTAATAATGTCACATCTTACTTAGTTAATTCATACTATGAACAGGGCATTGTTTGCTAATCTATTTCAATTAGTTTAAGTATGCACTTTTCAGCAAAGTTAGATGCCATTGCTCCTAGAAATCACTTTGTTTTGCTATTTTATGTTAGTTGCATTAGGAAGCCATTTTTTAGTTTGTAGCAGCATGCATTAAATAGTTGCTCCTTCCAACACCATAAATCCAGATTTAAATCCTCATTATCTCACACCCAGCAGTTCTTGAGCTCCTACATTTCCGTATGACGCTTTTGCTGCACAACATGCTGCTCCATTGTACAAGTTGCACAGAGGGTCTTGCTTACAGTACCCATGACCATCTCCCCTCCTGTTTGACAGTATCCATCTGGCAGAAGTCTGCTTGGCATCGTTTGATCAAGATAACGAACTTGGCCGACTGGCCTTCGCATTTTATTAGCTTGCTTGGACACGTGCCCACCTCCCACCAGCTGATTTGATCATCTTTGAGCATCAGTCAAGAACAAGTCCACTTTAACCCGCCTGTGACCATGTGACCAATGCAAAACTCACTTGTGTTTGCAACTACAATAGGTTATCACGGTTCTTATCACCTTAAGGTGATCATTATTGCAATCGTGTTACCAAGAGGCCCATTCTGAGATTGATATTCCATTTCATCTATGCTTGTTGTTGATAAAGATTCACTGTGATATTTTCATTTCCTGTTGCTGAATGAAATTCAAATTGCACGGTTGGATTTGTAAAATAATGGAAGAATCCCTGATTTGTAATGTGAAACCTCTCTAAGAAGCCAGAAAGGTTACGATCCATACAAGTGGTGCTGCTTGCCGAGGTGCTGAGATGGTAACACAACGTTGAACAGCGATTATGAAACCCAAAGCATCCTTTCTCCCAACGTTCAAATTCGGATAGCATCCCTTCAGTTCTCCTGAAATAAAAAGGTCAGCTATTCAGTCCCCCTCTTGTCCTACTGTCATAATAATTCACCAAAGCCAACATGATAGCCACCAGTTATAAATTTAAACGAGTTAATAGAAATCAACCTGTGAACGGCAGCTACATAATGTTGTCAGAGGTCCAGTTGTCTGAGGCACTTGGAAATTTGTCATTCAAATGCTGTTTCATTTTTTTTTCAACAACAAGTCTGTCAAGGGAACCACAACATCTGTAAAATTCGGAAGCAACCTCCAATTAAATTACTGATACCAATAAAAGGAATGAAGGACTGAGGAAGTGTTTATCCCCAAAACGTCGACTCTTCTGCTCCTCGCATGCTGGCTGGCCTGCTGTGCTTTTCCACTGCCACATTTGACTCTGACTTTCCAGCAGCTGCACTCCTCACATTCTCGTTTCCAATGAAAGCTATGACCTTTTGTCTTTTAATCTGCAAGGGGTCTTCAGACTAACACTGACATTTCCTTCTCTAAGTACTAATTGGAACTATTTCCCACCACGTGACGGATACAAGATATTTATCTTCTTGCAAATATCCTTTCAACCAACTTGTCTTTCTTTCGGGGAAATGTGTGTTTGTAACTCATCAAATGATTCATTCATTAGTTGCAAAAGTCTTTTCTTCATAAATTATTTCGTGGAACGTGGGCATCGCTGACTGGACCAACATTTATTGCCAATCCATAGCTGTGCTTGAAAATGTGGTGTTTCCTTCTTGAACCACAGCATCTCATGTGCAGTAGATGGGTTAAAAATGCAATGAGGTGGTATTTCTACAGTTTTGACCTAATGACAGTGAAGGAATGGCAATATATTTCCAAAAGCCACATCACAAAGTCTCCTCCCTCCACGGTTATACAATTTTCCAACTTTTTCTGTTGGGTAGAAGGTGCAAAGGCTTGTGCATACGTGCTATCAGATTCAAGAACAGCTTCTTTGCTGCTGCTATCATATTCTTGAACTGACCTTGAGTCACGCAGAACAGAAACAGACACTTCGTCTCAACTCGCCCGTGCAGGCCAAACATAAACTGATATAGTCTCACTTGACAGCATTTGGTTCATAGCTCTCTCCACACTTCCTATTGATGGAAACAGTCAGATGTCTATTTAACAATCCTAATTATAGTTACCTCCATCACATTCTCTGCTAGTTCATTCCATAAACTCACCGCCCTCTGCATGAAAATGTCTGCTCCTTCGTACCCTTTTAAATCTTTCCTCCCTCTCTCCTTTAGTTTAGGCCCTCTCATTGTGAAGTTTTCTTACCTGGGAGAAATACCTTGACTATTCAACACATCTACCCCTTCAGGATTTTGTAATACTTGATAAAATCGCACATTAGGTCAGGCGTACAAAAAAAAAATGAGAGGAATAGACAGCGCCAATAGACACAGGTCATTCCCCAGGGCAGGATGGACTGGTACGAGAAGTCAGAGTTTGAAGATATTAGGAGGAAGGTATAAAGGAGACATCAGAGGTAGGTTCTTTACGCAGAGGGTTATGAATGCATGGAATGCATTACCAGTTGAGGTGGTGTAAGAGACGTCATTGGGGACATTTCAGCGACTGCTGGACATGCACATGGACAGCAGTGAGTTGAGGGGTGCGACGGTGAAGTTACTATACTTTACATCAGGATTAAGTCTCGGCACAACATCGTAGGCCTAAGCGCCTGTTCTGTGTTGTACTTTTCTATGTTCTATGTTCTATCAACCTTTGGTGCTCCAGAGAAGAAAGCAATGACCCAGTCCGAATTGGCTGAATGCAACAACTTACGAAAGTACACAAGTCGACTGCTATTTGTGTGAAGACCACCGTGCAATTTCCTTTCCGAACAGACTGACTTTACCATTCCATCCACATTTCCAAGAGCTTAGATTTGTTTGGCTATTTCATGTTTGCGAATTTTCCAATGTACCATTCATATGTCCATGTTTGAAAAAAAAAGACCTTTCTCAACCTTATTAATCCTAGGCAGCATCAAGAGTATAAACACAGAGGAGGGCGAAGCAATAGTCTCATTCGATGTAATGGCACTGTTCATTTCAATTGACAAAACTCTAACCAGGGAGACGATAGCCAAGCTCATGGACAGGCAGAACAGCGGGGAACGTTTCAACAAGGACTCAAACTACTACACCTGATTGATGACATACTTCACATTCAACAGCTAACTATGTGAACAGATTGATGGAGCACCTACCGGCTCACACATCTCGGTACACACCAGGTTTTCAACACCATGCTCACATGGATCAGATTTACTCGAGAGACATAACCCAGCAATGTGATGGCGAAAAGAACACAGAAGGAGGAATGCGCCACAACAATGTACAGGAAAGTTGCACACACCGACCAGGTCCTAAATTACAACAGCAACCACCCAAACGCACACAAGAGAAGCTGCACTAGGACCCTGTTTAAAAGGGCTAAAGCACACTGCAACACTCCCGACCTACGAAGTGAAGGAGAACAATAGCTCTCTGCAACGTCTTCAGAACAGATAACTGCACAACTTCATCTACAGATGCCTATCAGACAAACAATGAGACCAGGGCATGCTGCAACCTAACTCTCGAGCCGCGCTACCTTACACAAAAAACGTCAATGAAATGACAAGCAGAATTCTCTGACCACTCGTAGGCAACCAAGTGTGGAGGGGTTAGATGCAACTCTCGAGCCACGCTACCTTACACAAAAAAGGTCAATGAAATGACAAGCAGAATTCTCTGACCACTCGTATTTATGACACCCCACAAACAGATATCCATGCTCAGACAACTCACCAGGACAAAAGACCGTATACCCATCATGTTCAAGACGAACGTAATTTACAGGATTCCATGCAAGCACTGCATGAAATACTACGTAGGGCAAACAGGCAGACAACTAGCAGTCCACACCCACGAACACCAACTAGCAACTATACGTCACGACCCGCTGTCTCTCGCAGCCATATGCACATGACAAGGACCACAAATTCGACTGGGACAGCGCAACGATCACAGGACAAGCTCAACATAGGACAGCTAGAGAATTCCCAGTCGCAAGGCAATCCGGCAAAGACCCAATCAACAAATACCAACTACCAACAAAGAATTCGAACCGGCAACTTGAAGCAGCAGGAACGGAAACAAAATACTCCCAGAAGCCACAGTACAGCAGCGTTTCACAGGAGCCTACAAAGCAATGAAGACGTCACCAGGTCAGGGGACTAAATTTCTGCAAAGCAACCTCCCAGCTCGGCGAATATGCACACAGCCATGACAACCTGCATTCGAGCTACAAGCCCTTCAACAAACCTTGAACCCTATCAATATAGTCCTCCAATCAAAAATCTGGGGATGAATCAGTCCTTGTTATTCTATTGATTCTGTTAAATTTTCCACAATCGTTTTGATTTTTGGTTTTGTTGCGAATACGAGAAGTGAATTTCCGTGCAGAACAGCTGAACATAAAACTCACTGCCCATAATGAACGTGATCTCATTTCTTTTTACTGACAGCTTCTCTAGCATAATCAGCGAGCATATTATTTCACCAGGGCCACTGCCCATTGATTACCATGAGGCAGACATAGAGGGATGCAGAGGAAATCATTCGTTTTTTTTTTGCAGATTTACTATCTGCAACACATCCCTCTCGTGTTTTTGAACATGAAAGAATCCTGAACGGAATTTCCACTTTGTTAATGCGATTTAAACCACAGAGTTATTGTGTTATCACTCAGTCACTACTCATCAGGTTTTTTTTTTGTCCCGCAGCAACTGTTTGCCATGGAGGGTTCAAAGGCAAAGTATTTGCTTGATGAACATCACATATTTTAGACACGTTAGCATTGTTTTGCAGAACATGTGGATTTTGTTAAACCTGTTACCCTGAATATCCACAATTGTTCAGATGTTGAGTTTTGGGGACTCTAACTCAAGCCATGAAACTCTGTAATGAGTCACCCTGTTCCCAAAATTTTCTGCCACATCTGAGTCCAGATCAAACGCACCCTGGACGATCCGGACGATGGGGACTGACCAGAGATCTGAAAACACATAAAGGTTTTCAGAGAATTGACGATGCATATAATCAACATTGTTCCACATTTTCAGGCACTGAAGGCAACTTGAATTTTCGGCAGTTTGACCTTCATGCTACTTCTGAAATGAAAGAGAACTCCCAGATAAATACAGGAGTGTTAACCTGCTTTTCAATGAAGTTATGCCCTCACCTTCACTTTTCTGCAAAATTTCCAAACACCTATATGATGGTGTTCATAACATAACGCCACTGTTGACATTAATGAGATGACAATGTGCATTTTTTTTTTGAAAATGGGCCCAACGTCCTCCTGCTGCACCATCCCATTTCCGTGATTTTCTGAATTAACTGGCTCCAGTTGTGTATCGCTTTCCCAAAGTTATGTGTAGCATAATTACGACAGAGAAAATGGCAAGACCACATGCAATGTCACAATGCACCAAGTGAGTGGTTTCTGTCGATGAAGAGCGTAGCAGATTCAATAATAGGTATATGAACACCTGTCATGCTTGAGTGGGCAGCACCATTGTTGTGAGATTCCATTGTTCTTTGACTTTGCCTGATTTGTGCAATAATGTCTCAATGCAACGTGTCACTTTAAGAAATTGGAATTTTTTTCACATTGGTGTAATCTGTTTATTCCTGTTTTCTGGAAATTATGACGTTGACAAATGTTGTAATCATGATGTCGCTGTTGAAATTTCGTAAGGTATAAATTAATGACTGGGATGTTATCGCCACACAATTAAATATGAAGCGATCATAAAGGGACACATATAAAGGTAGAAATGGCTCTTCGTATGCATGATTTCAACAAAGTGTACAACATGATACTTGCTGTAGTTGGTCTGCTTGGTAAGTGAGAATAATCATCAAAGATTTGCGAATTTTACACTGATCCTGATAATATTTCAAGCTGGTTCCTACTGTGCAGATTGTATACCAGGCATTTAGTTTTTAGACTAAACGAGTTAATTTGTCTTTGCAATTCTATTCCATTTCGTTGGTTGCTTTCAGTCACTGCTATCTTATGGCATCGATTTCCTGCCTAACGTGTCATGTTGTGTAGTGTTGTAATGGACACAGCTCATCTCTCAGGAACTCTCCTGAAGACATTATTGAAAACATTTATTTTGCAGATTTGAGCTTGGTAAATTTCACTTTTGGGAATTGAATAGCTTTCTGCAGTCGAGTTTTATTATTTTGAGTATCTGTCTGTGTGCAGCTGTACTAAGATTAGTGTGCTCTCTGGTATTAATTGACATCTTTCGATTAGGAAATAGCCTATACTTTGATCAACCTTTATATTCCATCGCGCTGTTTTTTGTGTGTGTGTCTGCTATTAGTCAAAGGAAACAATAGATTTTTCACGTATATTCACAGCTTTCATTGACCTATAAAAGCCAACAACCCGTCACTTTATTCCCGTGCATGGAATAACCAAAAACAGACGGCTATAATGTTTGCAACATCAGCCGTGGCTTGACTCAAGCTTACCCACAATTGCCACTATGGGCTAATTCTACAATTTGTGGAAAAAATGCCCAGGCTTGTTTTGCGCCCTAATGATGTGGAAATGCAACGCAGAAATTGAATTAGACTAGTCAACCAGTAAGTTAAGTGAAGTCTTCGTCAAAAAAAGTATTCATAGAATCATAGCGGCACAAAGATATACACATTGGACAGAGACCACACAGTCCAACTTGTCCATGCCGACCAGATATCCAAAATTCACCTTGTCCCATTTACCAGCATTTGGCCTTCTGAACCCTTACTGTTCATCCTGAAGAAGGGCTCTTAAAGAAATGTCGATTCACTTGCTCTTCGGATGTTGTGATTTCCCAGCACCACACGGTCAACTCGGATCTCTAGAATCTGCAATCCTCACTTTCTCCTAGTTTATTTTAACCTTCCTGTTCATCTGTCCATCCTGATGTCCTTTAGATATTGTATTTCGTAGCAGCCTCCAAGACTTCATCTGGCAGCTCATTCCACACCGACAGCACCCTCTCCATGCAAAAGTTGCCCTTAAGATCATTTTCATATCCCTCCCCTCTCACTTTAAACCGATGTTCTCGAGTTTTGGACTTCCCGACGATGGGAAAAAAGTACTTTGGCAATTGTCATACCCACGCCCCCCATTATTTTATAAACATCTAACCTCTGACACTTCAGGGAAAATAGCCACAGCCCCTTCTGCCTCTCCCTGCAGCTTAAACACTCCAACCCTGTAAACATGCTTGCAAATCGTTTCTGAACCATTTGAAGTTTCACAACATCCTTCCTGCAGCAGGGAGATCAGAACTGAACACACTATTCCACAACTGGTCTAACCAATGTCCGGCTTCTCGGGTACATGTCTTCCCAAATCCTCTATTCAATGCACTGACCAATTCAGGCAAGTGGACCAAATGCCTTCCTTATTAATCTGTCGACCTGCGACTTCACTTTCAAGAAACTGTGAAACTGCACCCCCAGCGACTCTGTTCTGCAAATTTCCTCAGATACCTTGACTTGATTTGTCTTACCAAAATGCAACGTCTCACTTTCAGCTAAGTTAAACTCGATCTGGCACTCCTCGGATCATCTATCCAAGAGCACTCATTCAGAAGTAAGTGTTCACTGTCAACCATCCATCATGTGTGGCTTCATCCGTCCGGGTATTGAGTATAAAGGTTAGCAAGCCGTGTTGCAGCTGAATACAACTTTATTGTAGTCATATTTAGAGCATTGTGTGCAATTCTAGACACCACAGGAGGGATTGGACTGAGCACCAAAGATGTTTACTGGAGTGTTTCCTAGAGTAGTGTGTATTCGTCCTGAGGAAAGATTGGACGATTTTGTTCATTTGCCCGAGAGTATCGGGGGGAGGGGGGGGGGGGGGGAGGCTGAAGAGACACCTGAAGGAAATAGAAAAGAATTGTCTGGCATGGATAGGGTGAATATTCAGCGCCGTTCTTCCACACTCGAGTGAGTAGTTTCCTGATCTGTTTTGCTTTTTGTTTTTCCTGAACACATGGTGGCAGGCACGCTGAGTTTCTCCAGCAATTTCTGTCTCTCTGTCCTATTTCCAGCACCTGCAGTTCTATACTTCATTGTACGTTAAGTACAACTTAGGGTGGAGCAGCCTGGTCCACAGCAAGTATCCTGCGGCAGGATCTTGGGAGTGATCAGAATTTGAAACTTATGCATGGAAGACATCAGAGGACAATATTATGGCTGGTGATTATTTCAGGAGAAGGACCAAGTCTAAAACGTGACGGGAGTGGAAATCATGTTGCCAAATTATCAAATAGGAGCAACAACAAAGGAATAAATAATGTGTGACTTCGCTTACTTTTGGTTTTTCAGCAAGGTAATTATCATTTGGAAGATTGATTTAGCTTTATGAATATTTTAACTTCGTCAGTATTGGTTGAAACTTGAACTTAAAGCCAAAAAAGAGCAGGAGAAGGTTATTTGGTGCTTTGGACTTACACCAGCATTCTTTATGACCATGAATGATCCTTATGTCAATACCAATACTATATCATGAAGCATAAAATTTTACTAGCAGTAGGAAAGGTGGTCATCAGCAGGATATTTTTCTTGCTACACATTCATAAATACAGGTTTGGTCTGTCTCCTGCAATGTCTCAAAAATCCTTATTTCTATTGTTGGGACACCAGCATTTTCCACCTTCCCTGTGTCACCGTTATTGTGAAATGGTGGACATTCGCCATAGCTTCACATTTGAGCCTAAGAAATTGAGCATCAGTTTGCATCAATGCTGCGCTTCTCTGAGATCTGGACGCACATGAATTCAACAGTTTTTGCAGCAACCAAATCATTACTTTGTTCCAATCACCGAAAGTGTGAATTGCAGATAACCAAACAGAGAGAGAAACCGAAGGATAGAATACAGCAGTCATGTAGACGCAACCAACTCTCGAATCAGAGTTCAGATTGTGTACGTGTGTGCTCTGTGTGTGTGTGCGCGCTCGCATGTTTGCTTGTTTGAGCGTGTGTATGCATGTGAGCGTGTGTGTGAGAGAGAATACGTGTGTGGGGGTGAGTGTGTGCTTGTGAGAAATCGTGTGTGTTCATGTGTATGTGTGTCTCTGTGTGCATGTGTGCAAGCACTTGAGAGAGTGGGTGTGCGTGTGTTTGTGAATGTGTGTGTGAGCGTGTGGGTGCATGTGTGTGTCTCTGTATGCGTCTCTTTGCATGAGTATGTGTTTGGGTGTGTGCGAGAAAGCAGGGTTGATTGATTGTTTTATTGCAAATGGAAATATTCGCTTCACCATGGCGGCAGAGGGGCTTTTGAGATTACTTGGTTGGCATTCCAGTCTGGTCTCTGAGTCTGAATTAACAAGGAATGCAAATTCTCACTTTTGAAGTGAAGGAAGCTCGTAACTGGAAGAGGAATTTCATCTTTTGAGAGGTTCAAGAGCTCAGGGTTTCTGTAATGATATAAGAGGCAACACATGTAAGTCAGAGTTGAGAATAGCTATTGTCCTCCTTCGTTCATGTGACTATTTAACTCTCTGCACAAAACACTATATCGGACAAACAGGAAGACAGCCAACGATCCGCATCCATGAACACCAACTAGCCACAAAACGACATGACCAGCTATCCCTAGTCGCCACACACGCAGATGACAAGCAACATGAATTTGACTGGGACAACACTACCATTATAGGGCAAATGAAGCAAAGAACAGCCAGGGAATTCCTAGAAGCATGGCACTCATCCACAAACTCCATCAACAAACACATCGACCTGGACCCAATATAACGGCCACTGCAGCGGACAGCTGGAACGGACAACCGGAAGCGGCAGGGACAGGCCACTATAAACACCGAAGGAAACCCCACAGAAGCGCTTTACAGGAGGCTCCCAAGCACTGAGGATGTCACCTAGACAGGGGACGAAACTAGACAGGGGACGAAACGTTTGCAACAAAAACTTCCAGCTCGGCGAACAGAACCACAGCAACAGGCACCCGAGCTACAAATCTTCTCACAAACTTTATTTAACTCTCTTTGTGAAAACTTTCTGAAAGCACATGGATTCACGATTCTTTTAAGGCTGAGTTAGAACCATTCTGCATTATAAATGTATAAAAGGCGCACTGTGTTGAACGGAATGTGCGGTAGTTAGATTCACCATGATCAATTGTCCACATGGTCTATTGCTTCCCCAACTTTGTGACCTCATGGAGACATTGATACATAATAGACGATGAAGCGACATGAATAAATCTTGTGAGAAACATACAAACACATCCTGATCTCTGGAATAAAGCTTTATTCTGTGAGCAGTTAGTCAAGAAGTTCAGTTTGAAATGGGAACCAATTTTATCGGGACCATCCAGAACAAAGCCTCCTGTGAAAGATTCAAAGCCTAACTCATTTACAAGGCTATATATTCCCCACTCCCAATCAGGCTCTGATTTAGGGAAGGGTCGTGCAATTACTGAATTAACAGAACCCGACTATCTGATTGCCTGGTGAGTCTGAAATTATTTTAGATTTAGAATTAGAATTTCCATATTCAACAATAACAGAAACCATTTGATTGCCCGCCAGTTCCCATATTCTGTCCTCATCGTGCCATACTGACGGCGGCAAACAGAGAAGCTGTTTGCTGAGTAAATTCCAGCATTTATTTCCTTTTCTTTCTCACACAGTTAATTTGCTGGCCATTGCGATTCTCTCCCGCGGACATTGTGGTGTTTCAAAGTGCACCACACGCTACCTCGTGGCAATGGCATGGGCAGATCTCCTGGTCGTCATATTTGAAGTCATATTGAGAGAGGTTATTTATTATTATGAAGCCCCAATGTTTTTCTTGGACATCACTCCTGCATGTAGTGCCCATGGTGCACTGTGTGATGCAAGCATGGACTGTTCTGTCTGGTTCACTGTCACATTCTCTTTTGATCGTTATGTAGCTGTTTGTTGCCATAAATTGAGAACACGATTTTGCACAGAGAAAACTGCAGCTGTGGTGCTTTCAACAACCTGCATTCTGCTTTGCTTGAAAAGTGTCCCTGTCTACTTTATTCATGAACCTGGGTATATAGTTGACAATGTACCATGGTTTTGTTATGTGAAACCGAGTTATTATACCCATCCTGGTTGGGTGGGTTATGAATGCTTTTCTAAAGCTTTAATGCCACTGCTCCCATTCGCTCTAATTCTGTTAATCAACACTTTGACTGTAAGATGCATTTTAGCATCCAGCCGAGTCCGTAAGGAGCTGAAAGCCCGCACTAATGGAGAGATACAGCGTGATGCAGAGGTGGAAAGCAGGAGGAAGTCTGTCATTTTACTTTTTACCATATCCGGTAGCTTTATACTTCTGTGGCTGACATTTATCATAAACTTCTTTCGTGATATCATTGGCGGAACCGATTCCACTGATTCTGAAACCACATCTGCTTATTTTGGAATCATGCTGCGGAATTTAAGTTGCTGCACAAATACATTCATTTATGTAGCGACTCAGTCCAAATTCAGAGGGAAAATCAAGAACGCTTTGAAATCATTGGTTACATAATTTCTGCAATCAATCGGTACATCTCAACGGGCGTCAGGCTGTGTCACAGTGCTTCCAGTTTGTGAATGCTGGAGTCATGCTTGGCCAAATTATGAGGTGCGGTGACCATTGCTAAAATTGTGACGACACTGCGAATAGACATTGCATGGGCCTGGAAGGAAATTGACGGTATCGTGAACATGTCAGGGTGTTAACTATTAGAAGTATCCACTCCTATATGTTATGGATGAGACCAGATCGCCTCAAAATATTTTATGAATGTAGCCTCGATCCTTACGTTTTCTCATTTTAAGGGCAGTTGTGAAGTGGATATTTCGGATGTGATGCAGCTGGACCAACCACTCCGCTTTAAGTAAAACAGCATTTGTTTGCACAGCACAATTCAACACGAACTCAAGAAAATGGAATTTAGAAAAATTTAAATATTGGCAACTTAACTGAGGAACTGCTTCAATTCCCATAACATCACATCAACACATCCCTTGGGCAAAAGGTAAATTCAAACGCAGGTTCACGCAGGCAGGAGAGATTTCAGAGAGAGAAGCCAGTCAAGAATCACCTGCAGGAGCATGGAACGTTTCTGCACTGTAACACTCCTTTTCTCTGCTGCAAAGAAATCAAACTGGGAGAAAAAAAACCTGAACTGGCAGAATTAGCCACTCCCCCGTCGTTCTTAAATTCGATATTTCCAGACATTTTTGCAGATCTGCCTCGACGACCTCTCCCAAGGAGAAAGTAACCTTGTCAAAATGACATCATCGTCACATGGATGGGTTCAATTTTCATCTTTTCAATTGAGCTTTGATCACATTTGCCGTTAATAAAACGAAACATCGCATGTCATACAACTCTTCAGGATTACATTGCTAATAAATGATTTTAAGTTCATTTACAGCCTCTTCCCTAGACCTGCATTGGTTCCTTTCCATTTAACGACGTCGAGCATTTTTGCACACAAAGAAATGTATTTCAATGAATCCTTTGTTGAAAGTGATATTTGTCAGTCATTTTCCCATGCAATGAGATATCACCAATATATCACACATCCAGCACTCTGTGAGATCTTTCCTTTCCGTTGGCAGCTCTGCCAGATCCGCTATAACAATTGTCTCCAACCAATCCTTAAGTTTTTCCCAGCAATCTGCTCAGTCTATACCGACGCTCAAACGTCTTTCCTCCTGCAAGGATTGCTCGAGCATCTCCACTCCACAAACATGGTTTGGCTGACTGTAGTATTCATCCTGCCCTGCATTGCCCTGATTGGGCACGAGTTCGCCCAGCCATTATTTGGTTGGAAAATCGTTGAGCATCCATTAAAGACAGATCTTCGGAAACCCACCGCTGGGTCTGAAATGAATGCTAAAGGCATTTTTTTTTTAGAATATAAAACAAATGTGTTTTCATAATTCACATAACTTTAGACAATCATTGCAAGATAAAAGTACTTTAAATCCACAAGTTTTGAACAATCAAGAATATTTCGTGTACAACTAATAACAAATTGTTCTTTATATAGAACATACATACATACCGTAGGCGGCACAGTGGTTAGCACTGCTGCCTCACAGCGCCAGAGACCCGGGTTCAATTCCCGCCTCAGGCGACTGACTGTGTAAAGTTTGCACGTTCTCCCCGTGTCTGTGCAGGTTTCCTCCCACAG
>NC_057755.1:4805497-4826950 GCF_004010195.1 Chiloscyllium plagiosum | reverse complement strand
AATCAACAGAATTGAAGTGAAAGGGAGTAAAGGGGTTAAAATCCGATCAAACCAATCAAACCCCACCCATCCAGGATCAGTATAATAACTTGGTTTCACAGTGCAGAGCCACGGTACATTGTCAATTATCATCAATGGCTCAAATGTAAAGTAGTATGGGATGTTTCTTAAACAGAGCAGGACGCAGGTTACTGTTAGAACAATGGCTGCAGTTTTCTCAGTGCAATATTTCATTTTCAGCTTCTGGCAACAAATGGCCACAAATCGATCAAAGGAGAAAACAACTGTGAACCAGACAGAGCAGTCTGTCGTTGCAGAGGCGAGTACAGTTTTGAGGCTGCACACAGGAGCAATATCCAGCAATGTCCCTGGGAAATAATGATAACTGATGTGCCACAAAAAGTTGATTAAAATAATGACTGATAAATCTGCTATTGCCATGGCCACCAGGTAGCGAGTGGTACAGGTAGAGAGGCCACACTTTCCGCGAGACAGGATGACAATCGCCAGTAAATTAGCTGAAAGGAAAGGAATAGAAGATAATGTGAAAATGACTGAACATGCATCCTCCATGTACAATAAGGTTGTAAGTTTATCTTGCGAACTGAAGGGAGGAAATCAGAAAAGCTACTAGTCAAACTGTATTTGACCTTCCTCAAAATCACAAGGGACTTTTTAGAAATGATTGCAGTGATCAAATCTGAAAATATTCACGTAAATAGTTGTTGCTATTGAAAGGAGAAGGAGTCTGTTAAGTGTAATCGAGGGAGCTAAAGGTATAGATCCTTTTCCTTTTGGACCTCTGCAGGAAGGAGTTCAGACCTTAATTTCATTGTGTTGTGACAGAATGGTCAGAGGGACAGAAGGTAAGTCAATATGTATTGCTGATGGCGTTGATGGATGAGGCAGGCATGTTGGAGGATGAGATAGATAATCTGTTCACTGATAAGACAATGGGAAACTTGTCTACCGATCCTCTGAATGGGAAGTGAATGAGTCAAGGAATAGAAGGCTAGTGACAGTGATGGATTGTGCGAAGAAACATTGTTCTGGAACTTGCACCAAGACAACAATTAAAATAAAAGATAACATGTATGAAGGTGAATAAGAAGAGGGGACGAACGTTTCTGAAGGGGACTGCATATGATTATAATGCAAAACGATATGAGAGCATTTAAGGGCAAATCATTTACTCATTATACCCTGTGTAGAACATAAGCATGCAGGAAAACTCAGACAAGGCGAAACTTAGGCAACAACAAGAAGAATAAAAAGGAAAAGTGGCAATAAAAAGACAAACGTATTGCCTCTGGAATTAAATAGACAGTATTCATACAAAATTAGATTAATTAATGATACACATGCAGCTGAACATGTCTGACCTAATAGCCACTACAGCGACACTGATGTATGAACACCAATGGATATCGGGTAAAGCGTCAGGTACAATTCAAAACGATTAACTTAACCAAATCATTTTACTCTTCACGTGAATTTATAAGTGTGACAATTAATTTAGCACGAAGTATTATGAGTCATACAGTAAAAGCAGAGAGCAACAAAATCACACAATATCGCTGGCTATTGTCACTTACCAGGAATTCCAATGACAGCAAATATCATGTAATATAATTTCAGCACATCACCAATTGGACGGGACATTTTTAGTGTGAGGTGCTAGTTTTCTCTGAGATTCAGATAGTCTCTCCCTGCATTATAAACTGAAGACTTTAATTTCCCAAGCCTTTCAATTATAGCCTGTGAGATCACCCCCCTGGGGATATGGCGTTACAACATTTTCAACTCAATGAAAAACAGATTATGACAACACTTCTGTGTGATCAGTAACTGAATACAAAAAAGAAACATTTTCTTGAAGAGGTTTTGTGGCAATACCATAGAATTGTGGTATCATCATTTCACGCATAGGAATAAAAGGAGAGAGGGTAGGGAAGAAAAGTAGAGAGAAGTGGGGAGACAGAGTCAGAGACAGAGAGAGAGAGCGTCAATGAGAGAGGGATAGAGAGATTAAGAGAGAAGAATGAGGGATCCAGAGCGATAGACAGATGGAATTTAAGACCGCAAGTGAGAGAGATAGAAAGAATGAGAGAAAAGATGGAGATAGAGATTGACAGGGAAAGAATGACAGAGGATACAATATGAGAAAACAGAGATATACAGATAGAGACAGGTTCAGACAGACATAGACAGAATTAAGGAGGGAGAATAGAAACACACACACACGCAGTTTCATTTTCAGGAATATTCCCAGCTGCCCCCCCCCCCCCCCCAACACACACACGCACACACACACACAATCAATCCCGCTTTTGCTCTCTATAATTAATTCTGAAGAATGGTCACTGAAACTGAAAAGGCTATTTTTGCTTCCTCTCGACAATTGCGGCTATATCTGCTGAGTTTCTCCAGTCTGTTTTGTCTGTCCAGCATCCGTGTTTATTTTTAGTTGCTGGTTCATTCTTGTTTAATTAATCCCAGACAAGTCACCCGTTTGTTCGAAACAAACAATAAAATGTTAAAGATATCATCAAACACAACATGAAGGTCCACAAAATAATGAAGGTACAGCTCCAGCAGAAATAAGGTTGAGCAGAAATTGACAAGCAATTTAATATGGAGGGTGCACGTGGTTTGAGGAAACAGACAGTGCACTTTCTACGATTTGAAAGAATGTGAGGCAGTTCCAGTGAACTTTACGAAACGTTTCGTAGGTGGATGTGAATCAGATGATTCCTTTTGGCTGGTGACTCCTGGTCCAGGCAGCACAGTATCAGAATTAGAGGTAGATGGTTTAAGTTTAAGACAGGGACATAGGCAATGGATTGCAAACTCAACTCATCAAAGCTGATCCGCCATTCCATATGATCATGCCTGATGGAACACGACAATGTTTTTACTCAGCCCATCTCCACAAACTTGCAGCCACACAAAACCTTGAACAAAAGCATTCTGAAACTATACTTCCAAATTTTTATTTCGATTGTACATGATTGTGGAGGGAGGAGTTATCCGTGGTAGGATTTTGCCAATAACTGCGGATATTTCACGAGGTTGGGATTGGGTGATGTGAGACGTGGTTGTTCCAGTCGACTTTAAAGGGCGTGAACAGCAAACCAGGTTATTGTCTGAACAGCGTTAGATTGGGAAAGGGAGAGGTGCAACAAAATCTGAGAGCCCACCACGCATCCAGTCGCTGAGGGGATGCTTGTGGGTGACATGGTGGCTCAGTGCTTAGCACGGCTGCCTCACATTGCCAGCTACCCATGTTCGATTCTAGCCTTGGGCGACTGTCTGTGTGGAGTTTGCACATGCTTCCCGTGTCTGTGTGGGTTACCTCCAGGTGCTGCAGTTTCCTCCCACTGTCCAAAGATGTGCAGGTGAGGTGAATAGGCAAGTTAAATTGCCCATTGTGTCAGGTACCTTAGTTAGGGCTAAGGGTAGGGAAACGAGTCTGGCGGGTCACTGTTTGGAGCGTCAGTGAGGACTTGTTGGGCCGCAGGGCCTGTTTCCACACTGTAGGGAAGCTAGTCTAGTTTCCAAGACTGATTCCTGGGATGGCAGCACTGATGCATGGAGAGAGATTGGATCTGTTAGGATTGTGTTCACTGGAGTTGAGAATAATGAGGTGGAACCTCTTCGAACCCTGGAAAGTTCTGTTGTGGTAAACTCAATAAGAATATTTCCGCTGACCAGGGATCCCAGAACCAGGGCGTCGGGATGCGGGGTGGGTAAGTTCATACTGAGATGAGGAGAAATGTTTTCACCCAAAGAGTGGGGAACCTACGAATCAATCTGCTACAGGAAGCAGTTACAGCCACAACATTGAATGTTTTCGAGATGGAAGTCAATGTTGTTCTTAGGGCTAAAGGGTTCAAAAGAAATGGCGGAGAGAACAGGAACAGGGGATTGAATTGGGTGATCAGGCAGAGTGCGTTGAATGGCAGACCAGGCTCGCAGGGCCGAATGACCTACTTCTGCTCCTATTTCCTGCGCTTCTATATAAAGCCTTTAAGAATCTTTCTCTGTGTCTATATGTGTTTGAGAGGAATCTGCAAAAAACAGATGACCAGCTGCCTGCACGAAGCTGGCACATTGAGGGCACAGAGTAAATTTCTCAAAAGTGGGTTGACTCACAGGCACCAATGTGGCTATCTGACCATGATAGCCATGGCCAATGATCTGAAGCCCTGACATATTGTACACCTTATCGCTCTGTCTCGCTGTCACATCGTCACTTGGAAATACATCAGCGTTTCTTCAGTGTTAATGCGTCAGAATCCAGGAATTCCCTTCCTAAGGGACATTGTGGGTCTGTGCCAGAGTAAAGCTCTCACTACGCTGTCCCCCATCAAACATTCCCAGGACAGTGACAGTACGGATTTGATACAGAGTAAATCTCCCGAAGAAATAAGAAGAGGGTGGTGACGTCATTGAAGTTGTTCTACAGACCCCCAAGTAGTCAACAGGAATTAGAGGTACAAGTATGCAGAGTGATTGGAGAGACTTGCAGGAGCAATTGGGTTGTCATAGTAGGAGATTTTAATTTGCCTATCATGGACTGGGATTATCAGAGCGTTAAGGTTCAGATGTGAATTTGTTAAGTGCGCTCAGGAAAGTTTCCCCAAGCAGTATGTAGAGAATCCTCCTTGACAAAGGGGCAAAACCTGACCAAAGTTTGAGAAATAGGGGTGGACAGGTGAGACAGGTGACAGTTGGGAGCACTTTGGGACCAATGACCATAGATTATTAATTCTAAAATATTTATAGAAAGGGACAAAGGTGGTCCACAGGTCCAAGTTCTAAACTGGGGCAAGGCGTATTTTGACTGAATTAGACAGGAGATTGCAGGTGTGGTCTGGAGTAATTTGTTTGCAGGCATAGTGACCTCTGGCAATTTGGAGGGCTTTAAAAGTGAAATAGCTACAGTTTAAGGTCAACATGCTCCTGTGAGTTTGAATGGCAAGACTGACAGGGAGAGACAAGACTGCCAGGGATAGGGAACCCTGGGTGACCAGAGATATTGAGGGTTTGACCAGAAGAAGTGGAGGTATGGCTCAGGTACAAGCAGCTGGTATCAAGGGGATCCTTGGAGGTATATTAGAAACACAGGAGTTTACTGAAGAAAGAAATCAGGAGGGAAAAGGGAGGCATGAGGTAGACTCGTCTGAGAAGGTTAGTGTAAATCCAAAGAGGTAATTTCAGCATATTAACGGTAAAACAATAACGAGAGAGAGAATAGTGCACCTCAAGGACCAATGTAGACATGTATGTGCATAACTTCAGGAGGTGGGTGATGTCCTCAATGAATACTTCTCCTCTGTGTTTGTTGTGGAGAAAAGACATAAAAACTTGGGAACTTGGGGAAGTTAGTCGTCATGTCTTGAGGACCGTTCATATCATAGCAAAGGTGGTGTTTGACGTACTAGAATGCATGAAGGTGGAAAAATCTCCTAGTCCTGACCACATATATCCAGGAACACCGCAAGAGGCGTGAGAGGAAATTGCCAGGGTCCTAGCTGCAATTTTTACATCATTTTTTGCCATGGTTGAGATCCTGGAAATCTGGAAGGCAGTGAGTATTGTGCCATTATTCAAACAAAAGCTGGAAAGAAATACCTGGGAACTGTAGATGAGTAAACCTAAAATTTGTGGCGGGTAATTTAGCTGAGAAAATTCAGAGAAGTAAGATCTGCATGCATTTGGAACGCGGAGGTTTGATTAGGAATAATGTTGCGCGTGCAAGATCATGCCTCACAAATGTGTTAGAGTTCTTTGACGAAATGACCAGGAAGTATGACGAGGGAAAGGTAGTAGAAGTAGTCGAATGGATCTCAGTAATGCTTTTGATAAGGTTCCTCATGATCGGCTGCTCTGGGAGGTTAGGACGCTTGGAAGGTGGAGCTGGAAAATTGCATATGCAATTGGGATTGATGGCAGGAAGCAGGGAGTATTAGTGCAAGGATGCTTGTTGTCCTGGAGGTCTCTGACTAGTGGAGTGCCTCAGAGGTCGTTGCAGGGCCCATTACTGTTATTATCTATATCAAAGATTTGGATAAAAAGTTACAAGCATGATTGGTAATTTTGCAGATGGCACTAAAGTAGGTGGTATCATGGACAGTGAGGAAGGTTATCAGAAATTGTAACAGGACCTTGATCATCTGGGCAAGTGTTCGAGAAATAGCAAATTAAGCTTTGTACAAGTAAGTGTGAGGTCTTGCATTTTGGAAAATCGAATCAAGGTAGAGTTTCATGATGAGTGGTAAGACCTTAATGTGTAAAGTGAGACATGGGGAACTTGGAGTTTAGGTGTATGGTTCTCTGAAAGTGGAGTCACAGGCAGACAGGGCATTGAAAAAGGCTTTTGGCACACTGGCCTTCATCAGTCAGGGTACTGAGTAGAGAAGTTGGAAAGTTATGTTGTCCATATCTAAACCAAGACTATAAAGAGGTCAGGCGCTGAGTGACCCTGGCGAAACCCAAACTGGGCGTCACTGAGCAGGTTATTAGTGAGTAGGTGCTGCTTGATAACACTGTTAATGACTCCTCCTATCACTTTCTTGATGATCGAGAGTAGACTGATTGGGTCATAATTAGCCGGGTTGGATCTATCCTATTTTTGTGTTGCAGGTTTCTACATTGTTGGGTAGACGCCGGTGTTGACTGGTGATCAGCAAGTTCTGGAGCACATGTTTTCAGTACCATTGCTGGAATGTTATTAGGGCCCATTGCCTTTGCAGTATCCAGTGGAGTCTATCGACTTGACTGGAGACGGGTATCTGCGAAGCTGGGGACCACTGGAGGAGCTGGAGATGGATCACCCACTTGGCGCTTCTGACTGAAGACTGTTGCGAATGCATCAGCCGTACCTTTTGCTCTGATGTTCTGGGCTCCCCCATCGTTGAAGATGTGGATATTTGTGAAACATCATTCTCCAGTGAGTTGCTTAATTGTTCACCACCACTCCCACTGGATGTGGAAAGGCTTCATAGCTTACACCTGATCCGTTGGTTGTGGGATTGCTTAGCTCTGTCTATCACTTGCTTTTCGTGCCGTTTGGCAAGCAAGTAGTCCTACTTGGTAGCTTCCGCAGGGTGATACCTCAGTGTCGTGCTGCTCCTGGCATGCCTTCTTACAGTCTTACCACTGCCCCTTGACATTCAACTACATTACCATCAGAGAATCCCTCACTGTCAACATCCTTGGGATTTACATTGAGCAGAAACTCAATTGGACTCACCACATAAGCAGTAGTTGCAAGAATAGATCAGAGTCGAAGGATACTGCAGCAAGTAACTCGCCCCCTGACGCGCTAAAATCTATCCATTCCCTAGGAGGCACAAGACTGAAGTGTGATGGATTATTCCCCACTTGTCTGGATGGGTCCAGCTCCAAAAAAACTCTGGAAGCTGACACCATCCAGGGATGTGTGCATCTCAGTGTAATGGTGTCTCTGTTGCTTTGGCATTTGAAACGTTGAAATGGGGTCAAAACTCCTCTCCCCATAAATCCCTCTTGTTTTGAAGGCAATACTATTGATTGTCACGTCGATACGTGCGTCTATGTGTTTGTGCATCTGTGTGTGTGTATGTGTGACAAGTGGGGGCTGCTTTGTCCTGCAGGGCATCAAGCTTCTTGAGTGCTATTGGAGCGGCGTTCATGCAGACAATTTGATTAAGCGGTGTCATTATAAGAGTCAGACAAGGAGTTATTATTTCCCTCTGAGGGTTGCGATTCTGTGGATCTCCTTTTCGCAGAGAGTTTTGGGGCGTACATCTTCAATATTTAAGGCGAAAAGAGACAGACTCTTCATCATTCAGAGAGTGAAGAGTCGTGCGGAAAAGTCAGGAAAGTGGACGTGAGGAATGCTGACTGAGCATGATCATTTTGAACGGTGGAGTCGGCTTGAGGGTGGAACAGCCTCCTCCTGTTGTTATCGATGAACACCTTATGGTTTTGTCGACCTTCTACACAATGTTCCACTCAGCCACCAAATGTCACGCATCCCCTGTTAGAGAGGAATGACTGAACACACTCACTTGACATTCCGTTCCATTTCAATCTTTAAGTGGTAAATTTCATAGTCGGTAAGGAGTAGGTCGCTGTGTTTACCCTCTGAGCAAAGAGCTCTTACACTTTGTGCACTTTTATTTCAACACACACTGGCTGGGTCAGGATTCTCTTAACAATGTGCCTCAATGGCCAAGAACTTTCAGTATAATTAGTGTCAGTGGTCAGGATTAAACAGTGAATCTCAGTACTCAGTTTCAATGTTCAGAGAGCTTTTCATCTTAGATGCAGGCCGCTGTGTGCATTACTTCAATATGCCTGGAAAAAAATTGGACAAAGTAACAATAAAGAGTTGAAATTGGAAATAGATACTGATTTGATTTGTTTTATTGTAGTCACATACAGTGAAAAGTTTTGTTTTATGAACAGTAGAGGCAGATCAGAGCAAAGAAGGACATGTAGCTCACAGGTTGCTTTGACGAACTGAGGCCTACAAGGTTGGGACTGCATAAGCGATGAGCAAAGCAAAATCAAACATGGCAAGATCAACATTATATGACGTCGGAGAAGTGCAATCATCAACTTAACAACGGGGGGAAAGAAGAAAATCTCCTTGAAATTGTTGCTGCAAGTGTTCAAGGGCTTATGCATCATCTCCCTGATGGAAGAGACTGAACGAGAGCATTACTGGGGTGGGAGGGGCATTTGATGATGTTGGCAGCCTTTCCTGAACAACGAGAAGTTTTAAAATGGAGTCTCTGGCTTCCGTGATGGTCCCGGTTTGTGCAAACAACTTTCTGTAGTTTTTTATTTTTATTGTCCTGCACAGAGCGGTGGCTGGACCAGGCTGTTACCCAGGCTGCTTGATGAAATATGTTCGATCGTGTATCTGCAAAGGTTGGAGGCGGTCTTTGTGTACCTGCTGAATTTCTGAAGCTGCCTGTGGATGATGAGGCGTTGTTGTGCCTTCTTGCCGATAGCATCGATCTGTGAAGCATGTAGGTTATGGACAGTCATTGGAACGTAATGCCTTCGAACATCTCCACTTCAAATCCCTTGATGTAGGTAGGGGCTTATCCTCTTCTTTTCTTCCTGAGGTCAATGGCCAGTTGGTTTGTTGTACAACGTTGAGAGAGAGATTGTTATCATTGCACCACAAACCACAACTGGCAACTGTATAACAGCTAAAAGAAATGCAAGGCACACCCAATGAAGAAGGTTCTGGAGTGCCGACAATGAGGTATTAAAAGACAGATGTTAGGGTAATGGTGTGCAATAAACGGACAAGTTGGTTTTAGAAAAGAAGCCTTGAGACTGAACGTGAATTATGCCAAACTGTTTTGAATATCGAATGTAATGGTCCCAGGTGCTATTAATGTCAGTTAAATTAAATCCCTGATGAAAGCATTTTGGAAGATTGTCAGTTTAATCTTTGCATTTAGTTGCCCTGGTAGTTCGTCGTGGAACACATTCACATAAGGCTTCCACTGTCCTTTCAGCACAAGAACATAAACTTATTCATGAAGAATTGCATTGGTGCAAGAAATTAGAAATAGGAAAAATGGAACGCAAAAACAAAGACTCAGCCTTTTAACCCGCACCGTCCTTTACAGATACTCTATCTCGTTGAAATATTATTCTAATTTCAACTTGTTAATTCTTATGCAGAACACTCTATTTCCCATTTGAGTGGCTGAGAGGCTTCTTTCCAATTACTAGGGCATGGAAATCTGATGCATCAAGGGAAATTCCACAATCAGTTTCAAATTGGGGATTCTGTTTTATGATTGTAAATGCATTTTCAAAGAGAGGTCAGACCTGTTGGATGATTTGCATATTTTGACAATTAGAGCAAATGGATATTTTACTCCATTGATTAATTCCTCTCTGAATTTAGTTTGTGTTAGAGCATAAATGCAGGTGTTAGTGCAGGAATTCAGAAGCCGTAGCATGAATCCAATTTCTTGAAAAACAAATATTGGATCATTAAAAGTTTTATCTTCATAATTATAGTTTACTTCTTGCCAGTTGAAAGAGCGTACGACATGCGTCATCCACAACAATATAAAATTAGCAGACAATGCAAAGAGCAAGATGATGGATTTTCTCCGGTTTACCAACTGTGGATCAGTATTATTCTGCCCATTTCCCTGGTTCTGCAGGCGACAGCGGATGCGGTTGGCTGTTATAATATGCCTGACAGTCAGAGAATTGAATGCCAAAATCAATACAATTGGAAGCAATGGTGTAATTATCGTGTCAATCCACACAAACATTTTCCAAAACAATGATGTATAATAATCTGGTATTGCAATACAAAACCATGGCACATTGTCAATAACAAATAAAGGTGTAAATGCAAAATACCATGTAATTGACCGCAAACAGCTGACTGCACTCACAGTTATTATAGCCACAAATGCAGTTCTCTGATGACAATATCTTGTTCTTAGCGTCTGACAACAAATTGCTACAAACCGATCAAATGTGAAAGCAACCGTGAACCAAACTGAACAGTCCAGGGCTGCAAAGTACAGACCGACTCTCAAAGAGCACACAGGAGTGATGAATAAGAAATTAACTGGGAAATAAAGAATGTTAATTCGGTCAAGTAAGACGTTAAGAATGACAAGTAGTAAGTCTGCTGTAGACATTGCCAACAAATAGCGAGTGATGCATTTGGAGAGTCCACAATTGCCTCGATTCAGGATCACAATTCCCACGGAGTTAACTGTATGAAAAATAAAGATATACCTCTTTATGACGCAAGTCATACCAAAAACATCGGCTGAACATGTGCTAAATAATAACAATTGCCTCATATTAATCTCTTAACTCAGTTGCACCACAGATGGTGATACCTTGCAATGTAATGATTGATGCAAGCAAGCACAGAATAAAATAATGATTTGCTTTGACAAAAATAGACACACAGAATAAGTAAATAACTAATTGAGGGTAAAATGACTGCATGGCATGATATATTCTAATGCAAGCATGCTATGTTGGCAGATTCAACAAAACGTTTAACAGATTTTTCACGCTTACCAAACTGGTAATGGACAAAATTAAATCAAAATACCAATAGAGAGAAGTTATTTTATATCAATAAACCCAATTAGAAACATAGCACATGAGCATCCACGACATTATACACTTTGTGAAGGGCAATTGACACAGTTGATTATGAGGTTTAGATTATTGGACTGGCCTATGACTGAAGAAAGTCATGGTTTCTTACTTGTGCTGGTCACAAAACTGAAGGAGCCGTCGATCAGGGAGGCTGGAGTAAAATGAGGAAACGCAGGAGCAGCTGAGAAGCATTATGTAAGTTTGTAAATGCAATACATTGTCAGAACAGTAATACTATAACTGGAAGTTGTGATTGCAGCCTGCTTCATTGGCATCACATTCAGAAAAATACATCCAACCTCTCCAAGACCAGTGTGTCCTGCAGAATTATACCAAAGCTTCGTAGACAGCACTTAACACGCCTTTAAATACTTGCACTTAAAAGGACAAACGTCACAAATACATAGGAATGCCACCACCCACTGCACGTTCCCATCCACGCAATTCCCCATCCTGACTTGGTAACACAACACCTTTCCTTCACTGTCACTGGGTCAAAATTCTGGAATTTCCTCCCTCAAATTGTTGTAGTTTAAACCACAGGAGGGGCACTACAGCAGACCAAAAATTCAGCTTACCTCCATATTCGCAAGGGGCAATTAGGCATGGGTAACAAATGCTCGTCAGTGAGTGATGGTTACATGACACACAGGAATGAAGATAAGGAATAGTCAGATTTCAAACTTCATTCTGAATGTATAAATTAGTATTGTTACAAAGCTGTTTGTTCCCCCTAAAAGCTGTTCCTTAGCTCAAGGAGACACTGTGCTTGACTTTTTTCGGAGGGGTAATAAACCAGGCCGGGCTCCGATCAGACTGGTTTGGTACAGAGATGAAAAGGAGTTTGAGAGGCCTTTTGTTTGTATGTAAACCGATGAGACTTCAGGCCAAACTGGCCATGTTTTTGAAGTGAGCAGTAGAATAAAAAAGGAGTGGTCAACTCTCTAGCTGAGCAATTTAGTTCAGTCCAGATCTGGTCAGGGGTTCAACAATGAGCTGTGTGGAAACTCTCTTTTCTGACTTCAACCTGCAATCATCTAACCTTTTTTTTAGTTCTGCATTTTAAAGTGGGTTTGCTTATTGTGACTGTTTGGAACAACAGATAAAGTCTAGCTTGGATAGACAAATTTCTGTCGTGTTCTTTATTCTGTTCTTCGTGTTTCATTGTGTAATTTTGTGAATAACTGTTTTGTCTGTTTTACATCTGGTAGTCAACTTCACTAACTTAAACTGGGTAAGTTTCACTGTACACTTACGGAAACTACGTGCAAAGTTATTGTCTGGGCTGACTGCTTAAGAATGTTTTGAGTGGTCTGGCCTAGTCCATAACAGAGTTAAAGTATCTTTTACCTGTAATGGTTAGGTTTCTCGACGTGAACTGAGCTGTGGTGTCAGGGCGAAATGACTAAATAAATCACTCAATATCCAGAGTCCACTTCCAGTATCAAAGAGCTTTTTTGATGTTGCATTGGCAAGAAGAGACCTCTGGAGTTCAAGAACTTCTTCAATGAACAAAGGAATAAAAAAATTACATATTTATTTTGTCTCTCCTTTAGTAATTGCAGGTCGAACATATTAATAATTACTTAACGATGCACCCAGTTGACTTACTAACACGGCTGTATGGTCAGTGATCGACAACCTTTATGGAAGGCCCTCAGTGTTCTATAATCTCATGATGTTTCCCGAAGCCCATACCACTTGGTTACTTCACAATGCGTGCTGTACTTAAACACATACGAGTACTGTTGACTTCCACACTTGTCATTCAATCCTCCTGCAACAGAATGCAGGCTCTCCATTACTCTCTGAAACTGTCATGTCCAGAGGATATTCTTGGAATCTCTTGAATGCTTATTGGATGTTTTTTAGGTGTATGCATACATAGTCAAACTTTATAATTAATTGAAAATTTATAATTATAAGCATCTGGAAATACACACCAAAGTATACCTGTTGATGATGGATCTCAGACGTTAAACCATATTCTCACAGCATGATCAAGAGTGTCCTAATCCAGCTGGCTCTGCATCAACAACTGCAGTTGCTTGTTTGAAACATAGCATATTGTGAGCTCTCTTCATCTGTTCCCTTAGATATATTCCACATGCAAAACTACAATTGTCTACTCACATGTGTAATAAAAGTTAAAGTTCCATTTACTCATCAACATCCCTTACTCATTAGTGTACATTTCACAACTCACTCACGATATGTTCATTAAGCTTGGGCCCGGTGTCTGAGGGAGCATGTGTTGGACTTGAAAGAGGTTCAGAGGATGTACAGCACTGAAACAGACCCTTAAATCCAAGTCGAGCATGCCGACCAGATATCCCAACCTAATCTAGTCCCACCTACCAGCACTTGGCCCAATTCCCTCCAAACCTTTCCTATTCATATAACCATTCAGATGCCTTTCAAACGTTAGAATTGTACTAGCCTCCTCCACTTCCTCTGTCAGCCCATTCCACACACGCACCTCCATTTTCATGAAAACCTTGCCCCTGAGGTCTCTTTTATATCTTTCCCCTCTTACCCTAAACCAATGCCATCTAGTTCTAGACTCAACAACCCCAGGGAAAATACCTCGTATATTTACCCTATCCATGACCCTCATGATTTTATAAACCTCTATGAGGTCACCCGCAGCCTCCAACTCAGGAAAAACAGCCCCAGCCTATTCAACCCCTCCCTATATCTCAAATTCTCCGACCCTGGCAACATCCTTGTAAACCCTTTCAAGTTTCACAACATCCTTCTGATAGAAAGAAGACCATAATTGCACGCAATATTCCAAAAGTGGCCTCACCAATGTCCTGTACAGCCGCAACATGACCTCCCAACACTCGCACTCAATAATCTGACCAATAAAAGAAAGCATATTAAAAGCCTTCGTTGCTATCCTATTTATCTGTGACTCTACTTTCAAGGAGCCACGAACCTGCACTCCAATGACTCTTTGTTCAGCAACACTCCCTGGGACGTGACAATTAAGCGGAAAAGTCCTGCTGCAGGAGTAGCTCAGTTCAGAAAACCTGGAAGGCATGGATGAATTGGACTGAAGTGCCTGTATCCACCCTGTATTACTCTATGACTCTCTGTGAGTGCTTTTACGCCAGTCTTTGTGGAATGGTTTGAGAAGAAAGTTCACCACCAGCTTCACAATTGTGACTCGGGTTGAGAAATAAATGCTGACTCAGTCTGCTCAGCATTCGAATTAAGTCGTCTGTAAAAAAAAATTATAAATACACGTGCTTGACCAGATGGATGGAAAGAAATTATGAACGTTGACTCCCCACAGTGTGGAGGCAGTCCATTCGTCCAACAAGTCCACGCTGACCCTCCGAAGGGAAACCGACCCATACCCCTACCCGACATTTACCGCTGACTAAGGCACACATCCCTGAACACTATGGTCAATTTAGCATCATCAATTCACCTAACTTGTACAACATTAGATCGTGAGAGCATACCGGAGCACCTGGAGGACACCCACGCAGACGCAGAGTCGCCCGAGGGTGGAATTGAACCCAGCTTCCTAGTGCTATAAAAGGTATCTCAAACTTCAATCAAGAATTAGGGAGTGAAGTTAAACAGATGTTACACAATCATAATTGGAATTAGGGACGTACCAATAATGCCAACAGCTGCAAGTATTGGGAAGTAAATTCGTGCTACCTGTGAGGTTGCTGAATGTCTCATTCTGTCCCAGTCAAATCCTTCTGTTATTGTGGAGTCAATAATTCTGTCTGCCGGATTACAATAACATTGTCAACACAACATCCTTTTATTTAGAAGTTCCAGTGAGACTTCAAATCTGGATGAGCCAGAATTAAATTAGTTACAGTAACTTGAACAAGTAGCAAATTAACAAATTGCTTCTGAGGGCTATTACGCAGTAGAATCTAGATTGAAGAATAACATGTCACTAATTATTTGAGAATTGAAATTAAATTTTATTGTCATGTCTACTCAAATTCAGAAATATGTGAATGCACCAAAAAGTGTACAATGATAGCATTCCGAGCTCCTTCTGAGGTAAAAGATACCTTGGTACAAAGTCTTATGTTAAATGTTGGGAAAAGAAAGACTCAAAGTTCCAGGTCAACCATTCCAGTCCTTGGTAATAAGTAGAAAAATAATGAAACCAAGTTAAAAGTTAAAAGACTGACTTTGAAATATTTTTGAAACTCAGAACAATGCACTACAGTTTGAAAAGACTTTTGGTGCTATACTGAGCATAGCTTTTCATTTATTACTACCTTTTCCACCAACAAAACACGAATAGATTTTGTCGTAAGTGGGAAGCTCACACGTCTTGCCACTCAGTCCCATTTCTTTGGAATGAAAGAGTGGAGCTCTGCGTTTCTGACAGGAAAACCATTCAGGGAACTCTCATGATGGCGAAACAATGCTTCAGCACTGACAAATATTTCCTGGTCAGAACTGTATTCTAATGCAGCAACTGAGATACGACAGTGGTTTCAGAGAAATGTGCCCGATCGATAATGACATGGGGTGCCAGATCAGTAGGGTGCAGGATGGTTAGTTTGCAAAGGTGCCAGGCACGTTGGGAGTTAGAATGTCAACTGGGATGAGGGCAGTACAGTGATTAGAACGAATTCAGACAGATGGACTACATGCAAAATAAGTTTCTGATTGGGTCAGTTGTCCTGGTTCAATTAGGGCGTCCTGACTGACAGATATAAACAGGAGTGCCAGGTCTTTTGTTCAAGGTGAGAGCAGACTCTGCGGAAACTGGGCCAGAGTCAAATACGTTGCAAGTGCAAATAAAGGGTGGTTTGGTGATGGGGTACTGGCTTTTGTGCAGTTATTTCAATGGTGATGGAAGAAAATAGCCCGTGCCTGAAGAATATTTGCTTGCAGCGCTTAAAAAAAACAAATTAACCTGGAAATTCTTCTCATTTTTCGAAATGGCTTTGAGCTGTTTGGTCAAAGCCAGTGTATTGAGCAAAAGATGGTTTGATGATTGGATGCCGGTCTCCGTAAAGTTATTTCTGCGTCAATAAAGGCATTGCATTGCTATGAATTAGAAAACTGAATTGGGATAAACGAGAATAGTCATAGAAGGAATTTAAATCCACAACTCGTTTTAATCAATTTCATGAGCGCAACTTAACAGGTCAGTTTATTTGCTTTGTGCAATAGCGCAGAATTGCGCCTTGGCCAGCTTTTATTTCCTATGCTTATTTGCCTTTTGAGAAATTGGTGGTGGTCCGTCTTCTTTTCCACGTAATGTCGGCTTACCCACAAAGCCCTCAGACAGGGAATTCCAGGACTTTGACATGGTGACACAAAAGCAAAGGCAATATGTTTTCAAGTCAGGTTGATGATTCTTTTGGAGAGGAACTTGCAGCGAGCGGTGTTCCCGTGTATCTGCTGCTCGTTTCCTTCGAGGTGGAAGTTGCTGTGAGTTTGGAAGGTGCTGCCAGAGGATCTTTTGTGGATTTGGGGATAGTACACACGGCTTCTACTGAGTGCCGGTGGTGAAGGGAGTGGATCTCTGTACCTACATCAGGTGGAACAACATCACACTATAATCTGGGTTGTGTGATTTTTAACTTTGGCCCCTCAGTCCAACACTGACTCTCCCATATCTTGTCCTGGATGCTGTTAAGCTTCCTGTGTGTTGTTGGAGCTGTCCTTATGCGAGTGCGTGGATTAAGAGGCATCCAGTTAGGACGGAGATGAAAAGGGATTTCTTCGCTCAGCGGGTTGTCTTTGGAGTACCAATCACATGGACTGGTTTGGCTGCACTCCCTGTAGATTTAAGGCTGAAAGAGACAGATGTTTGAGCAGTTGGGGATTAACTCTTATGGGGAATGGTGAGAAATGTGCGTGTGTGAGGACTGTCGGACCAGAGATAATGCTATTTAATGCGTTATGGACAACGTCAGATTACTCCAAACATTTTTAAGCAGGCAGCCTAGACTGTAGCTTTGCTATTTGTTTTGGCGCGAGAACAGTGAAAGTTACCCGGAGTAGGTCAGCTACGTTGACTACAAGGATTTAAAACAGACAAAAGTGTATTCACAAAATTACGGAATAAGACACAAAGAACAGAATACAAAATACCCACAGAACTCAGTCGATCCAAACTAGACTTAATTATGCGGTTCCAAACATACACAACAGATACCATGAGCAAATTCGCCAAACCCGGAGTAAAAATGAAGCAGAGGCTTACAGGTCGAAGTTAGAAGGGCAGAAGGAGAGAGAGATGTTCCAGTCTCAACTGACTGTCTTCAGCAGCCCTTCTTCACACACAGCACTACCGAACTGACTAAAAACAAGACTTCAGCTTTCTGAACTGACCACTCCCCTTTCATTATACATGTTGCTTCTAAAACTTGCAAGCTTTGGTCTGAAGACCGATTTGTTTGCATATAAGCAAAAAAGGTCTCCCAGTACCCTTTTCATCTCTGTACCACTTCAGCCTAATCGGAGCCTGGGATGTTTAACGTCACCTCTGAAAAGAAAACAAGGGCACGGTATCCTTGAGAGAAGGAAAAAAACAATTTTTTTTTAAACAAAGGACTACCTTTGTGCCACCTCCCACCTTAAAAATAGAACCATTGATGTGCAAAGATGGCTTCATTTTAAAACCCCTCAAAAAATGGTTAGTATGCTGAAACACACACACACACACACACATGCACACACTATACACATGACTATACACATGAACGCATGCACAACCAATTTCGAATTCAGGCCGTGGCACACCCACCAGCAAACACCTTCGCATATCATCGAGTCCCGCCAGTGCATTGGCAACCATATGTTCATGATGCGCTCCTTGCACAAATGTCAAATTGGATGACTGCAACAACAAGCTGTATCGCTACAATCAGGCATTTTTCCTTAAATTTCTCCACAAATGTCAACGGATTATTATCAATGTATACGATTGCATCAGATGCGTTGCTGGCAAAATAAACATCGAAATGTCTTAATGGCAACACCAAGCTCAAAGTCTCTTTCTCAACTGTAGAATATTTGTGTTGATAAACGTTCAACATCCTGAAAAAATACCCAATGGGTCTTTCTATTCCCTCGTCACCCTCCTGCAAGAGAACCACACTGACACCTACATCACAGGCATCAATAGCCAACTTGAAAGGATTCACAAAATCAGGTTTGGCTAACATTGGGGCAGTGACTAACACAGTTTTTAGGCTGTCGAATGCTGTCCACTGAAATTCCTTGGTTTTTCAACAATTCGGTGAGTGGAGCAGCCATTCGGCTAAAATTTGTCACAAACTTTCGGTAAAACAGACCCAATCACAGGAACTGGAGTACTGCTCTTTTCATTGAAAGTGCGCGAAACCCACCATTTACGTTCGTTTTCACATCCCGTGGGGCTATTTGTCCATGTCCAATAACATCACCCAGGTCAGAGACTTGGGCTTTGGCAAATTCACTTTTAGCTAGGTTTACCCCCAAGCCTGCCCTCTGAAGTCGATTGAAGAAGTCCAGTAGATGGTGGAAATGTTCCTTCTATGAGTGACTAAAAATCTCCAGGTCATCAATGTACACAACGCAGGTTGGAGATCCTCGAGGAGAAAGTGAGGTCTGCAGATGCTGGAGATCGGAGCTGAAAATGTGTTGCCGGAAAAGCGCAGCAGGTCAGGCAGCATCCAGGGAACAGGAGAATCGACGTTCCTCAAGAAGGGCTCATGCCCGAAACGTCGATTCTCCTGCTCCTTGGATGCTGCCTGGCCTGCTGCGCTTTTCCAGCAACATATTTGCAGCAGTTGGAGATCCGTCCATAACCTTATTAGTTACTTCTGAAATATGGACAGAGCGTTTTCATACCAAATGACATGACTTTTAACTAATTTACTTCATTTGGCATTATCTGCAAGCCGAAATTGCCTTTGTTCTTTGTAACAAACGTACCTGCCAGTAGCCTCTGAGCCAGTCCAACCTAGAAATGTAAACATTTTTTCCACCTTTTTGACACATTCCTCCAACCACGGAATTGGATATGCATCAGTCTTTGTGACGGCACTTACTTTGCAATCGTCCACACATAACCTTGGGGTACCATGTGGCTTTGGCACCATGACTTTGGGTGAGTTCCAGTCACTGTGACTCAATTCGATAATGCCATCTTGGAACATCCGTTCTTCACTCTTCTGAACCTGCACCAGCCTTAGATGGTTATGTCTATAAGGATGTTGTTTAATCAGAACAGCATCTCCTACATCTTCATGATGCACAATTAGGTTAGTACTTTCCAGTTTTTTTCCACATATCTCTCCATGCGACAGTACAAACTGTTTCAGTACATTTCACTTTTCCTGTGGAAGATAACTCAATAATTTATCGCAAGTTATGATAACTTCCTCATTATGCAATTTGATTTTACGAATGTCCAATTCAGAATCTTCTGAATTTGGTTTTTCCTTCCGGGTTGTCATTATTGACGCCTTCTCTTGCTTTCCTTCCCTGTCAAAATACCTTTTGAGCACACTCTGTGAAATTTTCCTGTCTGGAGTCCAAGAAGTTCCCTTCACTCAATTACCTCTCGATTTGATAAGGTCCACTAAACCGTGCTGTTAAAGGTTCACCTATTACTAGAAGTAACACCAATACCTTATCCCCAAAGGCAAACGTGGGATTTCTTGCCCGCTTGCTTTTTCAGTGTATGCTGGGATACTTTTAAACGCGGTCTAGCCAATGACCCAGCTCTATTTACTCGCTCTATAAAGTTTTACACATACTCCAAATATGTGGTCTCTAAATTCTGAGTTATTCATTTGTCCTTTACCAATTTTAGCTGTCCTCTTATTTCATGTCCAGAAATTAATTCGAATGGACTGAATGTGGTCGATTCATTCAGTACATCTCTTATTGCAAAAAGCGCAAATGGAACTCAGTTGTCCAAATCATCTTGATAGTCCTGATCATTGGCCCTCAACATGGTCTTTAATGTTTGATGCCACCTTTCTCGCGCTGCCTGCGATTCTGGAAGGTTCGCAGTAGATATGAATTGTTTTCTGCTCAAGCTATCCAAAACCTCCTTGAATAGTTTGGATAAGACGTTTGATCCTTCATCTGACTGTATCTCTATTGGTAGTCCACATGCAGTAAAAATAAATGAGTACTTCTTCTCCAACCCTTTTAGCTATGATGTTGTGTCATCAATACTTTGAACGAATAGATGAGCATAATAAATAAATAAACGAGGAACGATAATTATCATGATTGAGCTATGCTAACACAAGTATGTCATGCTTGTTGGGTTCTGTAGATGTTTCATGGTTATTGTCCCATTAATCAAGAAAATAAATTAAATGAACGTGGTAATAAGGAGAAGAACAAGATAGAAACAAGACACGGTCCGTGTACGAGCGCATAGGAATCGCTATGGAACTCGGTAAAGGTGGTAATTTGCCAGAAAAGTGTTATTGCCCAGACCAAACATTCGGCACAATATATTCAAAAGATAGCCTGACACTAACATTTTCTTATTTTAAAGACAGATGCCAGGTCTCGTGTTCCAAATGCAATTCAATTGACCAACTTACCAGAATTGAAGCATAGTCTTTTTTTTTATATAGATTAGGTAAATCTATAGGAACCTTTCCAATATGGTAACATGCTATAAACACATTGCAGAGGGGAAAATTCAGTTTAAAAATTGCCTCAATGCAACTCTGGTAGCAGGCAGAGAACCCCCCTGATTTTAGATGCAACCAAAACAGAAACAAAACAGCTTCCACATCTTGTAAAAATAACTGATGTTACTGAAAAGCTAAAACTGGAAGTCGCATTTGAATAAGAGCTTGCCCCAATCATTCAGGCTGCTTCAATAGTCCAGCATTTTAATTAAAAAGTCCTCAAGATTTCACAAGCAGTATACTTCAAGGGCTTTCAACAGATATAGAGTCATAGAGTCATAGAGATGTACAGCATGGAAACAGACCCTTCGGTCCAACGCGTCCATGCCGACCAGATATCCCTACCCAATCTAGTCCCACCTGCCAGCACCTGGCCCATATCCCTCCAAATCCTTCCTATTCATATACCCATCCAAATGCCCCTTAAATGTAAATTGTACCAGCCTCCATCACAACCTCTGGCAGCTCATTCCATACACGTGCCACCCTCTGCGTGAAAACGTTGCCCCCTAGATCTCCTTTAGATCTTTCCCCTCTCACCCTAAACCTATGCCCTCCAGTTCTGAACTCCCCCACCCCAGGGAAAAGACTTTGTCTATTTATCCTATCCATGCCCCTCATAATTTTGTAAACCTCTATAAGG
>NC_057755.1:4803242-4804996 GCF_004010195.1 Chiloscyllium plagiosum | reverse complement strand
GCCAGTTCTGTATCCAAATGGCTAGTTCTCCCTGTATTCCATGAGATCTAACCTTGCTAATCAATCTCCCATGGGGAACCTTGTCAAACATCTTACTGAAGTCCATAAAGATCACATCTACTGCTCTTCCCTCATCAATCTTCTTTGTTACTTCTTCAAAAAACTCAATCAAGTTTGTGAGACATGATTTCCCACGCACAAAGCCATGTTGACTATCCCGAATCAATCCTTGCCTTTCCAAATACATGCACATCCTGTCCCTCAGGATTCCCCCAACAACTTGCAGACCACTGAGGTCAGGCTCACCGGTCTATAGTTCCCTGACTTGACTTTACCGCCCTTCTTAAACAGTGGCACCACGTTTGCCAAACTCCAGTCTTCCGGCACCTCAACTGTGACTATCGATGATTCAAATATCTCTGCAAGTGGCCCAGCAATCACTTCTCTAGCTTCCCACATAGTTCTCGGGTACACCTGATCAGATCCTGGGGATTTATCCACCTTTAACCGTTTCAAGACATCCAGCACTTCCTCCTCTGTAATCTGGACATCTTGTTACCTCTGTCTTCAAAAATCTTTTCCAAAAAAATCTAATGATAAATTTCACCTCTTGAAGCCCGAATATCATCATAACTGTCTCCATGAAGTAACACATCAATATACGTTGATTTTTAATAACTTTTAATCTTACTCAATTTGTGCACAACAATAGATTGACTCTGAGCGTGCAAACGTTCACTACTGTGGCGTATTTTAGTCAATTTTCTTTTTCTGCCACCAAACACTTGCGCCACCCTTCCCCAAAGTCAGCAAAGATGTTCTCTCATCCTGCCTTATGCATAGTTCTCAAACGGAATGACTGCAATAATGAGGTCCACCTTAACACGGTCTGAAATATTGAAACTTACATTTTTCCAAAAACTTTAAAGGGTCATGGTCTGTGTACACACCTATCTCAGAATGGTCACTGCCGACGTAATTGTTGAAATGTTGCAACACCAACAGCAAGCTGAATATCTCTTTCTCAATCGTGGAATATTTCGGACGGGTTACGCCTGGGCAGGACCGGGACTGATGCCTTTGGGGACCTACTTTATAAACTGGTTGGGGAAGATTCAAACTGATGTGACGGGGTGGGGGAAGGTGGGGGGTGGTGTGTGTTAAGCAGTGGAGTAGGGCAGTACATGCAGTAATTGAAAGATAGATAGAAACTAAGGCAAACACGAAAAAGAACAAGAGAAGGCAAGAAACGGTGTTGAAAAGAACAGGGGAACTGGCCAGAAATGCATGTGTTTCAATGAGAGAAGTATAATTGGCAAGTTAGATGAACTCACAACTGTGGTTAGTGTTTTCAACTATGACATCATTGCAATTAGACAGATTTGGTTGAAAGCAGGGAAGGATTGACAGCTGATTGTCCCAGGTTTTAGATGTTTCAGGTGTAATAGAAAGGGTACAAAAGGGGTGGAGGAGATCCATTGCTGATAAATGAGAATCTCACAGCAGTTATGGGTGAGGATACAGCAGAGGGCTCGTGCAGTGAAGCAAATTGGGTAGAACTCAGGAATAGGAAAGTGAAATCTCAATGCAGCGACAGATCTACCAACAGCCAGACGGAAATTGAACAGAGAATATGCACACAGATTTTGGCAAGACGCAGAACGTTTTGAAAACAGCAGGACTATTATGGTGGACAACGCCAGAGACCCGGGTTCAATTCCCGACTCAGGCGACTGACTGTGTGGAGTTTGCAC